>NC_140467.1:640102-942602 GCF_051167445.1 Perissodus microlepis
CTCACACACACTCACACACTCACACACTCAGTCACACTCTCACACACTCACACACACTCTCACACACACTCTCACACTCACACACACTCTCACACTCAGTCACACACTCACACACTCAGTCACACTCAGTCACACACTCTCACACACTCAGTCACACTCTCACACACTCAGTCACACTCTCACACACACTCTCACACTCAGTCACACTCTCACACACTCACACACTCAGTCACACACTCTCACACTCAGTCACACTCTCACACACTCACACACTCAGTCACACTCAGTCACACACACTCTCACACTCAGTCTCACACTCTCACACTCAGTCACACACTCACACACACTCACACACTCAGTCACACACTCTCACACTCAGTCTCACACTCTCACACTCACTCACAGTCACACACTCTCACACTCAGTCACACACTCAGTCACACACTCACACTCAGTCACACACTCTCACACTCAGTCACACACTCAGTCACACTCTCACACTCAGTCACACTCACACACTCACACACACACTCAGTCACACACTCAGTCACACACTCACACACACTCAGTCACACACTCACACTCAGTCACACACTCACACACTCAGTCACACACTCACACACTCAGTCACACACTCTCACACTCAGTCACACACTCTCACACTCAGTCACACACTCTCACACTCAGTCTCACACTCACACACTCAGTCACACACTCACACACACTCTCACACTCAGTCACACACTCACACACTCAGTCACACACTCTCACACTCACACACTCAGTCACACACTCACACACTCAGTCACACTCTCACACACTCACACACACTCTCACACACACTCTCACACTCACACACACTCTCACACTCAGTCACACACTCACACACTCACACACTCAGTCACACACACTCTCACACTCAGTCTCACACTCTCACACTCAGTCACACACTCACACACACTCACACACTCAGTCACACACTCAGTCTCACACTCTCACACTCAGTCACACACTCAGTCACACACTCTCACACTCAGTCTCACACTCTCACACTCAGTCACACACTCACACACTCAGTCACACACTCAGTCTCACACTCAGTCACACACTCAGTCTCACACTCTCACACTCAGTCACACACTCAGTCTCACACTCTCACACTCAGTCACACACTCAGTCACACACTCTCACACACTCAGTCACACACTCTCACACTCACACACTCAGTCACACACTCAGTCACACACTCTCACACTCAGTCACACACTCACACACACTCAGTCACACACTCACACACTCAGTCACACACTCTCACACTCAGTCACACACTCACACACTCACACACTCAGTCACACACTCAGTCACACACTCAGTCACACACTCAGTCACACACTCACACTCAGTCACACACTCAGTCACACACTCTCACACTCAGTCACACACTCACACACTCAGTCACACACTCACACACTCAGTCACACACTCTCACACTCAGTCACACACTCTCACACTCAGTCACACACTCAGTCACACACTCTCACACTCAGTCACACACTCACACACACTCTCACACTCAGTCACACACTCACACACTCAGTCACACACTCACACACTCAGTCACACACTCACACACTCAGTCACACACTCACACACACTCACACACTCAGTCACACTCTCACACACTCACACACACTCTCACACACACTCTCACACTCAGTCACACACTCACACACTCAGTCACACACTCACACACACACTCAGTCACACTCAGTCACACACACTCTCACACACTCAGTCACACTCTCACACACACTCTCACACTCAGTCACACACACTCTCACACTCAGTCACACACACTCTCACACTCAGTCACACACACTCTCACACACTCACACACTCAGTCACACTCAGTCACACACACTCTCACACTCAGTCACACACTCAGTCACACTCTCACACACTCTCACACTCAGTCACACACTCACACACACTCTCACACTCAGTCACACTCTCACACACACTCTCACACACTCAGTCACACTCTCACACACTCACACACTCAGTCACACTCAGTCACACACACTCTCACACTCAGTCACACACTCTCACACTCTCACACACTCACACACACTCTCACACTCAGTCACACACACTCTCACACACTCACACACAGACACGCGGCAGGTCCCGGGGAGCCTGACTGTCAATATCAAGTAGAGCGAACAGCTCCCACAATGCCTCAGCACGCCCCAGCCGCAGGACCCAGTGGGCTCAGCTGACACACACCCACGTACGTGTGGAAGCTGCAGACTTACACACAACCTCGTGCACACACAGAGTTCAGGAGCGTCGTTTGCAACCTTGGAAATGTCTCCATCTGTTAAATGCAACACTGGCCTCTGTCACTCTCCCTCATTCTCTTTTGCAGACACCGTTACTATGGAAACGTGCCCTCTCACTGCTTCTCACCTTAGGAGCAGGTGAAACCTCGGCCTTCTTTCCTGCTGCGCTGGTTTCAGGACTGATCTCCGGATGATCCGTCTGGACGTGGTTCTCCAAGTCCTCCAGGCTTTCAAACTTCACCCCGCACTCTGGACACCTCAGCCCAGCCGCGGCCTTCTCTGCCTGCGCGTCCCCGGGCGTGACGGCTCCTCCCTGGCTGGGACTCTGGCCGTTCGTGCCCCTGATGTGATTTGAGCATTTGATTTGTTTTAGCTGATTTCAGTGATTCTAACTGATGCTAAACAAAAAGGATTTTTTCACTAACTTTGGTAGTTTTAGGAAGTATCTGTGCAGTTTGTGACAGCTGGAGCAGAAAATCTGAACAAACTGGGCAGGTTTTTGAAAGATATTTCAAATATTCATAGACGTTTCATAAGAAATGGAGCCAATAAACATGTGCCGAGTTACCCTGTGCCAGGCAAAGCTTCCAAACAGGAGAGGCATTCATTCTTGACTTTAGTCATTATTCTTTCCCACAGTGGGCTGAGTCATGCTGCACGCACCCTGTTCATAGCATTGCTGCCTACCTGCTCATGCAACCAGCACAGAGGCCGTAAGGCAGGCCGTTGACATCCAGCTTCACCAGCTCGCCTTTGTTCTTGAACTCCTTGAGGCAGAAGGCGCACTTATACAGCTTGTGCTGCTGCAGCTGCCCATTAGGGGACGAAGAGGCAGAGCCGTTTCCTCCAACTAGTCCTCCATTCCCGCCTCCGACCGCAGCTCCTCCCAGCGTCGCGCCCGAGGAGATCTTCTGCATGTGGAAGGTGCCGTGGATTTTCAGCTCTAGCGTGGAGGTGACCGTCTGCATGCAGACGACGCAGCGGAAGCCGGTGAGGGAGTTGCGGAGGTCGGGGTGCATCTGGCAATGCTCTATAAACTCCTCTTCGCTCTGCAAGGGCATCTTACAGATTCGACAGGTTCCCGTGTCCAAGCTTTTACTGTGGGTCACCTGAAGAGAGGGAGCACAGACGCCAACGATTAACACAACCGTGACCAGTTACAAGTAACGGCGTTGCTTTTTTCAGTAACGAGTAACCTAACTAATCACTATTCCTATCGTTGCAGCGCCGTTACCGTTACTAACAAGGAAACGCGGTCCGTTACTATTTTTCAACAAACAGACGGTTGAAGCTGTGTTCAGTTTATCTTATATCAGCTGCAAAGAAGTAGCTGTAAGTAACCCTTTTTTGAAGAAGTAACTAGTAACTGTAATTAATTACTTTTTCAAAGTAACTTGCCCAACACTGACCGTGACACATCAAAACACCTCAGACGAAGAAGTCATTTTGATAAAACCTCTACATCAGCATCACAACACACTGATAAGTGACGAAGGCTGTGTAACAAATCGCCTCTCTGAGGAGCATTTAGCTCTAAATTCAAAGCAGCCAAAGACGAGTCAGGATCAAAATCTAGGTGCAGAAAGAGAAAACGGCAAAAACGTCGCACACGCAGAAACAAAGACGTGTCTGCACCGCTGCACCTGCAGGGCCAACCGCGCTGCACTCGTTCGTTCAGTGGAAAGTACTTGTCAAAAGTCTGAAGTACCTTGTGCTCGGTGAGGGTTAGCAGAGAGGGGAAACGCTCGCCACAGATGGGACACATGTAGTGTTTGGCGGGGCCGCGGTGCGTCTGAGCGTGCTCACGAAGCCCGTTCTCAGAGAAGAAGGTTCGGGAGCACACGTTGCACTTGTGGTTTCCTTTGATGAAGTCCGCCTTCTTCTTTCGAGAACCTGTTATACATAATTAATACAGATAATCACAAATACGATAACAACACAGAGGACTCCCTTCCTGACGATGACAGAGTACGACAGCATCATTACCGGCGTCGTCTTCTCCCGGCCGGATGTTGTGGTCACGCAGTCGGTGGTTCTGCAGCAGGGACTCCATGGTGTAGGCAGCACCGCAGATATCGCAGGCGTACATGGGCTCTGAATTATCCAGCTCCTCCTCTCCTCCGCTCGCCTCGTGGCTGTTGGCTGCGTCTCCCCCCTGGCTCGACCCTCCTCCCACCGCTGCGCTCTTCAGCAGCATGTTCTGCAAGTCGGCTTGCTCGGCAGCTGCAACCGTCGCTCTCTCCACGCTTCCTGCTCCTCCGTTGCCACTTCCTCCTCCTCCTCGCTTGGAGGTCTGCGCCAAACCGTTAGGCGTCCCGTTCTGGCTCCCGCTGCTCCCGGTGCCGCCTCCATTGCCGGTGATGTTGCTGCCATCGAAGATGCAGTGCTTTTCTCTCAGGTGTCTCTCCAGCAGTGAGATGGCGTGGAAAGCTTTGCCGCAGAAGCGGCACGTGAACTTCTTGCTGTGCGTGGTGATGTGACACTGGAGCTCCACTTCTGTTCCAAAGCTCTCCCCGCAGAAGATGCACTTCCGGGGCTTGAGTCCTGTCAGTCAAAGATCAAGTTATCATGAAGATGAATCCGTGGCACAGGAAGGGGAAATATCAGACATTCTTTTCACATCGTAATCGTGTATTTGTTAAACGTAACGCGGCACAGCTTGACAGTACCTGCACCGAGACCTCCCGGGAGGCCCGACCTTTGGCCCAGATGGTTATGTTTAACGTGCAGCTGAAGATCCGTCTCCTTCCTAAAGTCCCAGGCACAAGCTGTGCAGCGAAACAGCTTCTTCTCGTTGCTGTGCTTCACTGCCAAATGCACCTGGATGTGAGGCCAGAGAAACAAACTCTTGAGCAGATAAACTTTGCATCTTTCGGGATTCGTGTCTGCAAAAGGTCACACTCAACAACGAGCCACGTGTCGTTTACCTGTATAGACACCTTGGAGTCAAAGACCTCCTGACAGAGAGTGCAGTGGTACAAGACAAACGTGTGCATGTCGAGCAGGTGTTTCTGCAGGTCGTCCACCGACGAGAACTGTTTATCGCAGCTCTCGCACACATACTGGGTGGACGTGGTGGTGTAGTGTACCGTCAGGTGTTGGAGCAACGCCTCCTGTGACTCAAAGTCCTCCTTGTTGCACTGGGGGCAGGACTGGCGCCTCAGCAACATCTCCAGGTGCGACTTGAGGTGGGCCTGGAAACCCTCAAAACTAGCAAACCGCAGATCGCACTGGTTGCAGGGATAATCTCCGTTGCTCCCCATGGATGGAGTGGAGTCCCCTCCGAGCCTGTGGCGTTTCGGGGAGGAGATCTCGACGTCCGACGAGGCGGGGCTCAGGTCTGCGACTTTGGCTTGCCGCTTGTTGTTGGCCAGCGGGATGTTCTTGTGGTTCTCCTTTATGTGCTTGGTGAGCTTGAGGAGTGAGCCGAAGATAGGAGAGTTGGTGCAGTAAGGGCAGGAGTAAACCTGTGCGTGGATAATAACTCTTTACTTTTTTTAAAGATCATGATGCAAGACGCCGAGTCGTCACACAGCGACAGACAAAAGTCATTTCAATCACTGCCTACAGATAAAATCATGTCAGTGTGTTAATGAGTTATAAACGCCGGCTAACAGCTACTCGAAGAGTCTTTTTAGTGTGAACAGTTTGTCAAACAGCAGCATGTTTCAGTGTTTCCACTGTGAACTGTGGGTTAAAAAGTCTCAGTCCGACTAACAAACGACACGGGAACTGAATAACTAACGAGGAGGGCGAGCTGTGTTTCTTCTTCTTACTGGTTACACTTAACAGATTTTACAGTTTTTCCTCACCTCCATGAAGGACTGAGATCCAGCCTGAAGTATGGGAGACTCGAGTTTGGCCACCGCTCCACCTGATGCGCTTCCTCCACCTGTTGCGGAGGTGCAGTGTGTCTGCTGAATGTGCTCCGTCAGCGAGGACTCTGTCAGGAAACCCATTGAGCACTGGTTGCAGAAGAAGGCATGGTTCCCTTCTAGGATGGAGAAGCTCACTTTAATCGTTGCAGCAACAACAGTCACAGGAAATGATGACACTGGACTTAACACCATCTAACCGATAAGCAGCTCACAGCTGACCTGATGCAGTTCATTCTTAACCCTTTAAGACCGACCATAGAACCAAGTCCGCCAGAGCTTATATTATATGTTTACATGCTGTGGAGCCATTTTTGGGAGCATTTCTAGTTGCTATACATCAATACAACCATTATAGCCCAGATTTTAATAATATGTCTGCATTAAGTGCATAGTAATTACATAAATTGCAAGAAACTGCAATAAACTGCAAAAAAATTGAAAATCGTTTTTGCTTTTTTACATATATTTCTAGTTAGAGAAATTTAAGAGGCTTATCCCTCAAAACTGTAAATACAAAAAAGTTGCACAAAATAGTTTCCCACCACAGGAAATTTATTTTGAGTGTCTTCATAGTTTTATTTTTGAAATACACCAATTTTTATACACTGCAGGAAAAACGAAAATAAATATTATACTGCAAATTTGCAAAAAAAGCAGCATGTGCATCAAAATAAACTATTTCCAGCAGTGCAATATGAGTCCTAAGCATCCCAGAAACGACACAGAAAGTCATAAAGTCAAAGATAACTTTTAAAAACACCAGTATAAGCTCATGAGGCCCTGATGGTAAAAAAAAACTACATTTCCGCGAAAATGACGTCACTTCCGGTTTCGGGCAGGTAATGGCGGACATGCAAAAGTTCGCGCTGACGTCTATTCCAACGTAGGAAGTGTTATGAACAGCTGATCAGATCGGTAAAGCGTGTTTCTGGAATTTTATGTTTTTGTTGCTGCAAGTGCTTTTTATGCAGTTTTTGCAAAGCTATATATGGAAGGAAACTGTGACCGAGGACAAGCTGATGGCATAAGATGCAAGTACAACTCCTCCGGTTTCATATGCAAAAAAAATGATTGCGCTAGCTTACGCGGTTGCAGAGCTACCGGGATTTAAAAATAGTTACGCAAAACAGAGCGTGCCCGCTCCGACCGGCTTTAAAGGGTTAAACACACCTAATGTGGTGGATCCTGCCATGATGCCACCGGGCAGGCAGTGGGAAACCCTGATGTGCTCTTGCAGAGAGTTGATGTCCCCGAACATGTCGGGACAGTAGTTGCAGTGGAACGCTGTGACGTTGGTGAACTGCAGCAGAGGAAAAGCCGCCGCCGCCGCACCCACCGTTCCTCCGCTCGCACGGTGAGCTTTGCGCACGTGCTCGTTGAGGTTGTAGAGCGTCGGCAGAGTTTCCAAGCAGAGCTGACACGTGTGGCTCTGTTGCGGCTTATCTGCATGGATGGTCTTCAAGTGGATCTCCAGCACAGCCAGACTGTGGAAGTCTCTCTTTGAGCAGTAAGGGCAAGAGTACGTCACTTTACCCCAGGATCCTCCCCCGCCTGCACAGACACAAAGGGTACTTTAGTGGTGACTAACTGGTAACTGTGCAGTTACTTTGCAGATAAGTGGCTAACACACCTCCGCCTTGATGGCCCAGGTTTATCCCCACGTCCTCGCCGGTATCGCCGCCTCTCCTGCGGCTGCGTTCGCTGCCCTGGCTGTGCTTTAGTGTGGAGTCGGGGGTGGAGCCTCTCTCCAGGCTGGCGCTGGAGTCTGGAGTGGCTGAGCTCATTGAGGCGACGCTGCCCAGCGCTGGGTCGGGACTGGCAGCGCTGTGATTAGACGAATCGGGCTGACGATGGCTGTCTAGATGGCAGTACACGTCCTCGACGGAGGGGAACTGCTCTGAGCAGACGGGGCATCTGTGGACACAGAAAAGGCCGGTCAGAGGTGAGTAATGGTTATCAAAGTGGTGAGCGGAGAAGTTTGAGAGGTAAAGCTCTGCAGTACTTGTGTTTGCGGTTAGCGTGCTGTGTTTCAATATGCGTGAGGAGCGAAGCCTCGTCAAGAAAGATCTCAGGACAGTGGATGCACTGCAGGTCGGCCCGGTCCGACAGCTGGGGGTGTCTGGTCAGGACGTGTTTTTCCAGCTCGTCGGTCTGACTGAACGTCTCCTCGCAGTAATCGCACATGTACAGGTCCTGCTCCAGGTCGCCGTCTCCTCCCGCTCCCTTCTTTCCTCCATCTCTCTCGCTCCTCAGAGCGAGATGCTCTCTGTTCTTACGGTGAGCCTGCCGGAGTCACAGACATTCAGGCGCGAGGACGCACGTGCAGGAACAATACTCACATGCAGTCGTGCAGTGCACCTCGTGGTCAGTACACCAGGTAACACTTACCTGCATGTGGCTCTGCAGCGACGAGGTGGAGGAAAAGCCACGCTTGCACACACTGCACTTAAACGGTTTGCTGGAGCTGGGCGGGGCATTGAAAAGAGAATCAGCACCGATTCTGAGCGCTTCATTATGCTGATCAGTTCAGAAGCAGTTACCTGTGCGTCTTCAGGTGGATCTTTAGGTGATCAGAGCGAGAGAAAGCAGCCTCACACTCCTGACAGCTGTACTTCTTATCTCCTAAATCATTGAAAGGCAAAAGCTTCACTGATGATGTTAAAGCAAAACTAGACCTGCAGTTTTCCTTCCTCTCTGCTTCATCGAATAACAACTTTACAAACATCATAGTTTGTAGTTCTCAGGCAATCCTGACATGTAGTGATTAAAAACAGGGATAGAAGACGTGCCGGAGAACTGAAACGCTGACCAGCGGCTCGTCTCGGGCGAGATGTTCGGACGTACCTGTGTGGAGTTTGACGTGGCGGTCTCGGCTCCGCTTGTGTTTAAACAGACGGCTGCAGAAGGTGCACTTGAAAGGCAGCTTGTCGCTGTGGATCTGCTCGTGTCGCTTCAAGTAGCTCAGGCGGCTGAGAGAGACCAACGATAACGTTTATTGTGTGTTATTGCAGCAACACTTACAGTGATTTAACAAAAGCACCGTGTCAAAGTAACTGGATATGTCAGACATCTACGAACCGCTTTTACAAAGCGTTGGTTGGAAAAGGACGATAGCGAGGACAGAGTGGGTAATACAGAGGATGATGATGACGGTGTGCGCGTGACAGCTGTTCTTAAAATGGTCTCAGTCCCCCGAGAGGTGAGTGAGAAATGTATTCACCTCACTCCCTTTACTGTTTGCCTTAGTGGTCCGTGTGTTACCATGGCGATACTGAGAATGCAGTTTGTTGGTGCGCACGTTGATTTTCATAAACATGGAGATGCATCTGAACGTGTTACTGCTTCCTTCTACTACCTGCAGACGTTTCCGAAGCCAAACATCTGAACGTGGTACCTGAAGGACTTGTCACAGAACTGGCACGGGTACGGCAGGCCCGCTCCTCCCTCCTCCTCGCCGCCAGTGGCCATGCCAAGGTCACAGCAGCCATCGGGTATCTGCGAAGGCGATGCCACATCCTTACTGGAGGGCGAGGAAGGCACCCAGGATAAACCTGCTGGGTCATCATCACCGTCTGAGACAGGGAGACACAGAAAGTTTACAAGGAGTAACTGCGTCCCCCTTTTTTAAAATCACAGCTGCAGATCGGCGAGTAAAAACTAACCCCGTCAGAAACAGCGGGGAAACAAAACTTTCACCTTTCTTGGAAGGCAAAAGGGAGGAGAAAGAGTCTGTGGAAGGTAAAAACATACAAATACAAAGACGAAAACAGGAGGATGGAACGAAACTGAAGGTGGAGAGAGAACCAGAGCCACTCGGGCATCAGCAACATCTAAATAGAAAGCTCCAAGAACTATGTATCCCCGAAGGAGCCCAGAAATAAGGACAGAGTGTATTTTCTCTCCCTTCGTTCTCCCTCGTTCCCTCCTTCTCCTCGCCTCCCTCCTCCCCCGTACCTCCGTCTGTCCCCGAGGACCATAGATCCGCCTCATCATATTTTCATTAGGGCCTTGGCAGATTGAAACGTCGCAAAAGCGATTAGATGATGTGGAGAGCAGAGCGGAAAGATGGCGATATTCACTCCCTTTATCTGTCATACATAGGAGATTATGCACTGCTCTTTTCCTGTTTTCCTCCCTCTCTCTCCTTCTTTCTCCCTCCTGTGTAGTCTGGCACAGAGGCGACAAAAAGGCCACGACTCCTTTAATAGACACTTCAGAATGGATTTGAGGCGACAAAAGAGAGGGCTGAATAATGCTTGATATTGTTCTGTTTCTCTTTGTGCGCTCTGCGAAGGAGCACAGCGTGGCTATTTAGCATTTGCCTGAAAAATGTAAAGGAGCGAGGAGATCAGAGAGGAAAGGAGACGTTGTTGTCTTTGCTTTTATCTGATGGCTTTATCAACTGGGCCAGCAACCAATCACAGAGAAGACATTTGTGCCAAGATTCACTACGAGCGCAATATTTCTGCAGCCCGACGCCCTGTGTGCGTTACACAAGTTTGATCGTTTTAGAAATCTCTCCCAGCACACGCACGCACACACACATGCACACGCACGCACACACACACATGCACGCACATGTGCACACACACACCCACATGCACACACACGCACACACACACGCACACGCACGCACATGTGCACACACACACCCACATGCACACCCACGCACACACACGCACGCACACCCACACACGTGCACACGCACCCACACACATGCACACGCACGCACATGTGCACACACACACGCACGCACACACACACACACACGCACCCACACACACGCACACGCACCCACATGCACGTATTGTACTGTATTTAAGGCACTGCTGCCACTCCACAGGACACAGGACTGAGAACGCTGACTGACACAGCTCCCGCACGCCGTCTCACTCATTCTCTGTCAAACACGACTCGGGTGGAGATAAAGAAAAGGAGTGAGTGTGTGCTCGCCACTCAGTGGTTGGAAAAACAAACCGAACCTTACAGACGTGTGAGAAAGTGGCAAAAAGGAAGTAAATAACCCCCAGCCACCCTTCAAAAGAAAAGTCTGTGTGGACGCACGTTGGTCATGAAAGGCATGTATGAGTCAGTCAGTGGTAACGCTTCTGAGGTGGGAAAGTGGCTGAAGGGAGACAGAAGGGGGAGATTGCACCGCGGAGATTTAGTTCGAGCAAGAGGGTGAAATCACTTTTTGAGGGGGGGGCGTCGAGAAAGAAGGGGAGGAGAGATTAGCGTCATTAAAGAGCCCTAATCCTCTGACTAGCGTGGCTGGCGCTAAAATGGAGGATCACACGGCTTTTTAACGGCGCCTTTGTCAGTCGGCCACGAGGGGACCTGGCAAGACAAGGCCGCGTGGCAAACTGGGAGAAACTGGAGGACGGGGAGGGGGGGCGAAGAAAATTTCAATGAAAAGTTAAATTAGAGAAGAATCCTCGAGAGGAGGCGAGATGAGGAGGATGGATGGGGTGGGGGGAGTAGAGAAAGTGTTGAAGGAGAAAAAATAAGAGAAACAGGCGGACGCCGACACACGCTGTTCCTGCCCCCGTCTCCTCCTCCTCCTCTCTGTTCTTCTCTGGCGAATGAAAACGAACGAGCGGAGCGACCACGGGGCCCCAACCGCTCCGCTCCGCTTTATCTCTCACTCTGCAGTCTTCTCCTTTCCCATCCATTCCCTCTATTCTTCCTCCCTCCCTCTGTCCTCAGCAGTCCCTCTCCTCTTCCGTCTTCATCTCTCTTCCACTCCCTCCCTCCGTCACCTTTCATGTTGTTACTCATTATAGCACTGACATCTCTCCCTCTGTCCCTCCATCTCTCCCACCGTTCCTCCCCTACTGGTGTTGGCCTTCACCCCCGTGTCTCGGCCTGGACGGGACCGAGGGAGAGAAGGCGGGGGAGGATGTTCCAGATGGACGGACTCTGAACTCCAAAAGAGAGAGAAAAGATGGTGGGATGAAAGAGGAGACGAAAACGAGGAGAGGAGAGGACCTATGGGTGTGCACTAAAAGATGGAAAAGAGCAGACAGAAAGTTAACAGACCGCCCGAGTCTACCTGAAATGACAGACGAGCGCACAAACAGACACATGCAAACAACACACCCACACTCCCCGCGTGTCTCTCTAATAGGCTAGACAGCGCGGCAACGTGTGGAGGACACAGCCTTGGTGAAACACTGTAATGAAGAGACACACACGCTGATCGATTTCTCTTTATGTTCCTGCCTCCCCCATCCAAATTCAGCACGTTTGTCATAACTGTCACACACACAGAGAAATCTGATCAAAGCCGCAAAATCTAAATTTAAAAGAAACTTTGGAGACGTCGAGGTCTTCGTATGCAACGATTAGAGCTGCCGATAATTACTGGAAACCCAAAAATAAAAACCAGTAGGTACATTTGAAATATCGCATGTCTGGCTGCGGTGCAGCGACTGATGAAATGAGTCAATGAACTGATAGCCAAGAACAACTCGGGTTCATTTAGTTAGCCCCGGATAACGATGTCGGCTAAATGCCTGAAATGGAAATACAATCCATGTATGTCACGCTTTCGCTCTTTTATACGTCTTTGATGTTTGAATCAAAGACGCTCAGCTGGTAGCAGCAAAAGGCTTTCAGGTCCCAAGGCTGCTACGAAAGCTGAAACTGCCTAAGATACTGAACTGATATTATAAATGAATAAAAAAAGTCATCTGTTAGGTTAACCTCCCAATTAGCTGTCAGAATAAAATATTATTCAAATAAAAAAGCATAAATTCGAGTGAAGGACACCAGTGAGCTGGTGTGGTCGAATATTCTCTTTAATTCTAATTTTGCACGAGTGGATGCTGCTATTCCAAGCATCCCAGGTACAGACTTGTTCGCCCCCTCTCTTTCTTACAGCCCAGTTCCTCCCAGTCCAACTCTCCACTCCACCTTTGAGGCTGGCCATCAGCCCAGACCTGCACCTTTACCCCACAAGACCCCCGCTGACCTTATCCCTCCATCCCTCTCTCCCTCTTCATCCCTCCTCCATCCGCTCCCTAGGCCCCCTCCGATGGCCCCAGGCTGCCCCAGGCGTGCACACACACACACACACACACTCACACACTCACCACAGGGGGCAGAAAAACAACTTCCACCCTTGGCTCACTCTGGGCAGCCCAGCACACACTCATTCTGGCTCTGACCATCTCACATATGCACACAAACACAATTAAAGCCCGACTCAAAATCCCACACTGAAGTAAGTCTGATGAGAAACGTGTCATCATTCGTGCTGCACCCTTCATTCACGCGAACAACATCCTGCAGCTTAAAATAACAGCATCGTCTCAGACCCATGCTGAAAATCATTTCGACGGGCCGCAGCATACACCTGACGATTACATTTCACTAATAAATTGCACAATTTGTGTGTTTTGCTCCGAAAAAGCAGGCTTGATCGCTTATTACTTTGTTTGGCTGTGATGTTGGACGTGGAGTCGCAGTCGTAACTTGGCAGTAACAGTAACGTACGAGCCTTAACGTGCAGCAATAGTCGGACGCTTTGTCCCACATGCTGCACTAGTCAATCGGCACAGCCAAACAAGACAATAGAAGAAAGATCCCTACCTGGCTCTGTGATTAGCATGCGAGTTGACATGGCAACCAGTCAGCTGTGCTTAGCTTACCGGTTGCCATGCATTGAGATTTGCACAGTAGGACTTTTACTTTGACCAGTCAGATTGTTGGAGTGAAACTAACAATGCTTTGTCTTATTTTCATAACCAGCGAGTACTGCAGATAAAATAATGACCAGCTTCTGACTCTTTCTCTTGAACATGAACATGCACCCCCCCCCCACACACACGTTCAACTGGTGAAGCGGTTTACACATATGCGGACCCGGCTGCATCCCTGGCCTACGCTCCGAGGACCCACAGTCCTCTGCTGCTGTCCTCGCAGCTCACACGGGACGCAGTCTGTCGGGAAAAACGCACACAAACGGATACGCACACGAGCTACAGCGAGGACAGACAGAGGGGACGATGCGGCAGTCTGTCCGGGGCTCGAGCCCGCGAGAACACGATGGATGGACACGCACAGAAACACATGCATTCACACGCTCTAAGCAGGCGGCGGGGACCCTCACCTCCTGCCCTGGGAATCGGTCCGGCTGCTTTGGGCGCTTTTGGGCGCCAACTGCTCCATATGGGCAGTGTGTGTTTGTGTGTGTGTGCAAGTGTGTTTGAGGGCAGAAGGTTAGGGGCAGGGGGCTAAGGATGGGGGTGGGTGGACAGCGGGCTGGCAGATGACAAGTTTGCCCCGAGTATACAGTATAAAAAACGCTACACAAATATCAAATAGTGCATTACACACACACAGAGCAGCTCAACAATCTAAGACAAGGTCAGCGCAGGTCATACAAGCAAATACTGAAATGCACATAAAGAAGTATGTGAGGATTAACGCGCTCAGCTCCGTGGTTCAGCTGTGAAGCTGCTGAATGAGCTTTCAAAATGTATGCGAGCGCATTTTAGGGGCTTTGGCTATCAGAGTAACAACCTGTGACGTTACTGCACACCTCTGTGATTCCACTGCCATCGATACGACCACGCCAAGCTCAGCAGCGCCACAGATACAGCGTGCTTGGAAACATCTTCAGAGTCTTTGATGGCAATCAAGAAGCCAATAAAGTGATGGAAAAAAGCAGCGCACATAAAGAGGTACACGCAACGTCTGGTCTGTCTCTCCCACACAGCATGTGGTGGAGGAGGTCTCACATCTGCTTCCTCTTAACCACACTGCCCTCTTTTTTTGTATCCTCTCCATCTTCAGACTCCTTCTCCTTTAATCTCACCGTGCCCCGTTTCCCTTTGCATATTTACTTCATCAACTCTCAGTCGAAAACGCCGAGCGAGGCACCTAAACCGGGAGAGTCGGTGGCTGCGTTCCCCGTGCGGCGAGCTCCTCGTCCCTCCGTCCATCTCGTCTGCTGTTTGTTCACTCAGAAATGAGAACCAGCTGTCAGGCAGAGTGTTAGATAAACAACAACACCGTGCCAACGCACACATACACAACATATGCACGTGTTTTCATGAAGACAAACACACACACACAGAGTGGTGTGATCCCATTGTGTGCATGCCGGCGGCCATATCATCTATTTATAAGAATGAGGTTTGGTGGACTGGCAGACCGCTCACTAACCTAGAAACACATTCACCTGAGTCACACACACACACACACACACACGGAGGCTCTTGGACATTTACTGAAACACCCACATAACTGCAATAACACACACAGTTATGAATAAGAGGAGCCAAGTTATATTTCAAAGCATTGTTAGTGTTGCCTTGTGAATAATAACGGATAATTAGTGTTTAGTGAGAACCACACACAGGATCATGTGTGCATTCATCATTTTAAACAAACTGCATCTGCTATAAATGGATGTGATTGATGTATCAACAACACACACACACACACACACACACACACACACACACACACACACAGGTCCTCCCACATTCGCCTACGCGTACGTGGGACCTATAAATAAGTGATGCGGGCAGCTGGAGCTTGCCGTTGAAAACTCAAACACAGTTACACACATAGACTCAGGTAAACAAACACACTCATCTCTCTATATGTAACACAAATATACATGCACACAGTGTTTTCAAGCCTCTCCATCTAGAGCAAAGTGACTGAGGCTTCCAAGTGAGGGATCAGAGGAGAGAGCAGGAAAAATGAGGGATAAAGAGACAGAGAGGCTCCTGACGTCCCGGGGGGGCAACAGTAGAGGGGGGGTGGTCTTGTGCCCAGGGGAAACCCGAGAGCAAGCTGTGAGAGGCGGGTACTGCCAGCCCAGCGCTCCCCTTCTGGAAAATGGGATCCTGGACAGCCCCCTACTCGCAACTCTTAAACCCCCCCATGAGAGACGCACACACACACACACACTGAAGAGGAGTCCCCGAGGGAGGAGCGGAGCAGAGCAGAACACCTGGACCTGCCATTACTGACACACTCAGGGATTAGTGGCACAGACGGCAGGAGAAACAGAGAATACACACTGGGACAGACACGTACACGACCGAGTGATGTGCATAAATATGCACAAACACATGCAGCCAATGACTAAAGACGAGCAAACCAAAACAACAAAGACAACTGAGCAGACATTAACTGCAGCGTGTTTTATGTGACTCTGTTTTCACCCACCCGGACGTCCTGATTGTGATTCTGACCAAATGATTACAGCATCTCTGCTTCAAACAGGGAGATAAAAAGGCACCGAGAGAGGCGACACAAGCTTCTCACCCGAAGGCATTTAACCTAATGCGTTTCATTCAGAGTTGGTGTATATGTGAGGCCTGACAGCAGTGGCTAACATGACCCACCTCTCTCTGATATATGTAGAATATGTGGGTGCGCACACAGAAATACAGCTGGTCGCCTCATCTCTGTGGTTTCACCTGAACAGAGCGTGAGTGCTGGAGAATAATTACTCGTCTATTAAACCTCTCTGTCCCTCGAGAAAGAGAAGACGACAAGCTGAGGGTCGAGGACGAGCAGAAGGGAGGAAAAAGGTGACACGGGGGGGTGGGGGGGCACCAGGAGGCAGACACACAACAGAGAGACTGATCCTTAAAATACTCAGAAGTCATTGATTCATGTGATATTTAAACTAGTATAACTTTTCTCTGACAACGAACAGACTACAAACACAAACTGTACCAACATTCTTTATATTCGACGTGCAGATGCGGTTTTACAGGGATTAGTCAGAAAGGATGAAACCAGGATAAAGTAGCAGGTTCAGAGGCGGTGAAGAAGCTCTCAGAACAAACCGTCCAGGAAAGAGGCTCCTGCGTGAATTAACGACCACACGCTGGCTGCAACAAAAAGCAGCGCTCAGACACACACGGAGGGACGCACACACAGAAACAAAGGTAGTGTTGGGAGGAAAAAAGTGTGTGTGTGAGTGAGAGAGAGGTGTGCAAATGTGTGTGTGAATTGGTGACATGAAACAGATCAAAGGGGGGGAGAGGTCGGCAGGGCAAAGTCGGGGAAAGACAGAAAGACGGAGGCCGGGGGGTCCCGTAATTACAACCTACATCCGCCAAGCTGAGCCGTGCGTGTGCGCGTGTGCGTGTGCGTGTGTGCGTGTGCGTGCAAGCGTGGCTGTGGAATGAAGGAGGGTTTTGAGGGTAAATTGCTCTCTTCCACACACACCTCTCTACTTTCTGCTCTCTGCTGTGTCCGCCCAACAGGAAAAGGAAAGGCGCACACACAGACACACAAAACTGCACAAACCCTGAGATATGCAAACACTTTGAAGAACAGGTACAAACATCGTTTCACAAAAAGCTTCAGGTCACAACTAAACTATCACAAAGGTGAAGGTCGTGAAAGGAGGAGCATGTGGTATAAAACATAAGTACACGTGCATGTGGCTGCTGATAGGAGAAAATGGGATGTGCACACACACACACACACACACACACACACACACACACACACACACACAGTGGGTGGGAGTGTCTGTGGTGAAGGGGTGCAGATCAATGGAGACCACTGACTGGTTGGTCTCTGCAGCAGAAAAGCAGATCGCTCTGGGACCCAAACTATTGTACAGCACCACACTGGCTTCAAACACACACACACACGTGCACACACATGTGCACACACATGTGCACACACATGTGCACACACATGTGCACACACACAGCTATAGACATGCAGCTGAACATTTGCACATGGACACACAGGCACAACAAAGTCAAACATGAGCACACATTCTTCTTCTATCTCCCTCTCTCTCTCTCACACACACACACACACACACACACACACACACACACACACACACACACACACTCTCTAATAGAGTGGTGAAAGCAGAGAAATGGAACTGGCCCTTTGACTGACTGGGCTTCATTGTGCTCTCATGCCTTTCGAGGGGGCCCCCTTGTATGCCCACCTCTATCCCAGCCCCTGTATTCCTCCCGCTCCTCCGTGATTCGTCTCCAGCTCCTCACAACCAGCCCGTCCTTTTTCTCGCTGTCACTCTGCATTCCTTCATTTCTGTGACGGTTGTTTTGTTCGATGCAAACATTTAAACACAGCTGATAAAATTTCATCTGCGTTCAGTTGGTTAGTAAACTCCTTTCCCATCATGCATCAGCGAGCGCCTCCATCCAGCACAAACACCTGTATCGCTGCTGTATTCTTCCACCTGTAACACATTGATCTCCCTGAGCAAACCCTGATATCGACGTTCTCTCTCTCGTTTCCACCCCCCTCCCCTCTGCAGAGCAGCAAGCTAAAAGCACAAGCATGCCCCAAAAATTAATTTAAACGAACGAATTAAATTAAAAGCAAAGCCTCGGGAGTTTTATTATGTACTAATGTTTGAACCGTTAACTTGGATTGTATTACTAAAATATGCATAATTAAGGGCTGGTGGGGCTTTTATTACGTCAAAAAAGAAGAGAGAAAAAACACATATTTCACTAATGGAACAGATTTAATGGGAAAAACTGAGTATGTGAGATGCAAAGGTGAGTAACAGAGCAGTACTCGGAGCAGTACTGGTACACGGTGGCACACAGCTAAAACCGCAGTGTGTAAATCAGCTCTGATCAGCCGTTTTCAGCATGATTTAGCACATAGAAAAATCAAAGAAATCCCAAGGACGTGTGATTATTACAGCAATAGTCACATAATTACAGTTACTGGAAACAAAAGAAGGGTGTAGTGCTGGGCGATATGGGACAAATATTTATCACGATATGAATTATTTTATATCACGATAACGATATATATCACGATATACCACCTGACCTGCGGTCATCTGGAAAGTGCGCAGTCTGTAAACAGCGAGCGCAGAGTCTTTGTTAATGAAGTGGATGGTTACGCTCATGTAGGGCTGCTCTGCTCGTCCACAGCTCAGCAGCCAAGGCTTAAAGCACGACACTGCAAACATCCTGCTCTACTTTGGCCCGGCATGCGTCGTATAAGCGAGGCAACTCGACTTTACTGAAGTGCTTAGGACCGGGCATAACGTACCTCGGATCAAGGACTTTGATGAGGTCACGAAAGCTGTTCTTCTCAACTACATAAACAGGGCCATGCCTTTACAAATGTAACGCGAGACGGCGCCTGTGATTTGTTTATGGCGCTGGGACGTTTTCTCATAAGGGCCTCGTGTGAAAGGCTGCTGTATCTTCAGCTGGTATAGTTTTTCTTTTCCCAACTTGCTCCCGTCGTTCCACAGCTTGGTTTAGCTCACATTTTCTGCATTCTTGAGTATTCTTTTTCGTGGACCTTCTGTAGGTGATAGAAGAGATTTGTTGTGTTGCCATCGGGTGCTGGAATAGTTTTATAGCATAGCTTTGGGCGTCTTCTGCTCCGTGTTGGTGCTGTTGAACCTAAAATGTAACCAAATCACAGACGTACCCCCTCTTTTGGTAAAAGTGCTTCTTCTTGGGCTGCCTGTCTCTGCCTGTTGCATGTCCGGGCATGAAACTGCAACCTGTCGCACGTCCATCGTTTTGAGTTACCGTAAAGCATGTAGTGCCATTTGTGTGAGCATTTCAAGTTGCTATATATCAATGCAACCGTTATAGCCCAAATTTTAATAATATGTCTGCATTAAGTCCAAAGTAACTACATAAATTGCAAAAAAGTGCAATAAACTACAAAAAATTGAAAATTGTTTTTGTTTTTTTTTACATATATTTCTAGTTAGAGAAATTTAAGAGGCTTATCCCTCAAAACTGTTAATACAAAAAAGTTGCACAAAATAGTTTCCAACCACGAGAAATTTATTTTGAGTGTCTTCATAGTTTTGTTTTTGAGATACACTAATTTTTATATGCTGCAGGAAAATGAAAAATAATATTATAATGCAAATTTGCAAAAAAAAACAACAAAACCCAGCATGTGCATCAAAATAAACTATTTCCAGCAGTGAAATTTGAGTTCTAAGCATCCCAGAAACTATTCAGAAAAGCATAAAGTCAAACATAACTTTTAAAAACACCAGTATAAGCTCATGAGGCCCTGATGGTAAAAAACTACATTTTCTGCAAAAATGACATCACTTCCGGTTTCCAGCAGGTAATGGCGGACATGCGATAGTTTGCGCTGACGTCTATTCCAATGTGGGAAGTGTTACGAACAGCTGATCGGATCGGCAAAGCGTGTTTCTGGAATATTATGTTTTTGTTGCTGCAAGTGCTTTTTATGCAGTTTTTGCAAAGCTATATGTGGAAGGAAACTGTGACCGAGGACAAGCTGATGGCATAAGATGTAAGTACAACTCCTCCGGTTTCATATGCTTAAAAATTATTGCGCTAGCTTACGCGGTTCCAGTTCTACAGAGATTTAAAAATAGTTACACAAAACGGAGCGTGCCCGCTCCGACCGGCTTTAAAGGGTTAATGATATATTTTATGTAACAATTTATAAAATTCGGTTAGAAACGATAGAAGACAAATGGCACAATAGACACTTTTCTATCGTTCACACGATATCGTCATGTCGCCCAGCCCAGCAGGGTGGATTCATTCTGAACCTGCTGAGAACTGTACACTCTTTCAAAAGGCCAGACAGCTGTTGTGAATATATTTAGCATCACTTCTTACTGCAGCTTGTGCTGCACGTCGTGGCTCTGATGTTGTACAGTATTACACCTGTGCATTTCCTGCTAGGTACTTTTATAAAACCATCCGATGATTATACGCAGCTAAATCTCCACATATTCATGTCATAATATCTCAGTTGACATGACAACTAGAGACTGGAATTCAGCATAAAAACCTGTATTACAGTGTGAAGTGAGGTCAGGCTGTAATTCCACAAGTGTGTTGTATACAAAGCTTACATAGCATTACCACACAGAACAACTAGTATCATTTAAAGTGAACAAAAACGGGACATGCATGTTTGTAACCTTAAGGCTGTAGCTCACGAGGTCACCTGCTAACTGGAAGGTTTGTGGTTCGATCCCAGTCTGCAGACCCAGCTACCCTCTGATGAAGCGTGAATGAGACTCTACACCAACCAGTCCCTTTTCCCAAAAATCAGGAGGTGCGGTTGGATTATCTGTTCTTTAATAGGAGTGAAAATGCACAACAAGGATTATCTCTGTGTTTATATCAGTGTAACAAAAACACCCCAAAAACAGGTCAAACCGTCAGTTCATTTGATTAATTTCCTCTCAGTTTGCACCTCTCTCTCTTTTAAATAAGTCCCACCTGCAGATGTTGGAATAAGTGAGTGTGACGGTGTTTCACAAGTACTGCAGTACACTCCTGCATCGTGTCCCACACCTGAGAGTCAATGTGATGTTTAAAAGCACCTTTAAACATCCAAATCTTTCTGATTCCTATTCTGTCAGGCAGCAGTGTTAATGCACACACACACACACACACACACACACACACACACACACACACACACACACACACACACAATCCCACAGCACTATCTAGCTTTCCTTAACTTTTCCCTCACACTGCTTCTCTTCTATGAGCCTGGGTGTGTTGGTGTGTGTGTGTCTGTGCATGTTGTGCTGCAGAATTATTAGTCTTCTCGTCATGTCTCTGATGTGAAGCCCCCCTTATCAGCCAGCAAGCAGTAAGCCCCCCCGGCCCCCCTCTGCAGCTGTCACTACACCCCACCACCACCGCACACACTATTCTCCGAGGACAAACTCCCCAATACGCACACCAAATACCCACATACACTCAAAACACGGGCGCATACAAATCTCAGTACACAAGCCTTAGCAGTTTTTGACTCACATTCGCACACACACACAATTTTATCTGCTCGTTCGCAGGCCGCACGGCTTGGCAGCCTACAAGGGGGAGAAATATCCACCACCCGTTCCCCCATATCCCCCTTCAAAATCAGCCCTAGCCTCAACACAATCCCAGGAAACAGGAGCGGGGAACACAGGATGGAAGCGGGCCCACGTAACGGTGCATCTTACTCACGCTGGGCGCTCCCTCCGGCCCCCGGCCAGCAGCACAGGAAGGCCTCGGTCAGCCACTGAGCCGCTGGAGTGCAGAGTAATGCTCCAATCGAGCTGCTCTCATTAGAGTCGAAAAAAGTCGAGCGCCCGCCCGAGAAAAAGAAAGATCGACAGAGGCAATAACCACGGCAACTGGCTAATCCAGTGTAAGAGTTTCCTCTGTCCTTCCCCCTCCTTCTGCCTCCATCTTTCCTTGCTGTTGTTTGTGTTGTTTTGTTGTTTAGTCGAGTGCCCCCTTCTTCTGCGCTTCCCGGCAGGCCTGTCTCCTGACTTATTTAGCAGTGTGTTTTCTACCATATTTGAGAAATGAAGAGCAGATTGGTTAATATTTTAAGACATCCCACTTGCAGGGTTGAGGTAGAGACAAAGATGGAAGCAGAGCTGGAGACGAGGGGAGAGGAAAGAGGGAATACGAAGGAGGAATTCTCTTGTTCCTTAACCCCAATTCTAGAATCCATGCTGGGAGCAGAAGCACGCATGAACACACAAACACACACGCAAGGAAAGCCTGCACACAACATGCTGCCTTACAACTGATAAAGCACATCACTGTGGAGAAAGTATTAGAGAAACGTGTGTGTGTCACATCGAACCATGATGTCTTTCACTTAGTTCATTAGAGCTACCAGTAAAAGGGTTAAACAATTAGACATTTTAATAATCAGCTGGTAACTGGTTTATTTGAAATGCCAAATAACCACGAATGAACCTGCAACAACCACACGCAGAGACAAAACTGAAGGCGTGCAACCGTTAAGAGCCTGTAAGTATCAAAACATCCGACCAGATTGTTCTTTACGTTTCTGTCTAAGCCAGCGGCCGTGATAACGAGGCAGCTCCTTCACTGAGAATTAACGAAACGCTTCGATTTCGAGATATAAACTCTTTCCTTTACAAACACCTTTCACTGCAGGTGCAGCTCATTTCCTTCCTGACACACAGCAACAAATCGCTTACCTGCACAAGCCGCACATAACATGTACAAGAAATATGCATGCCCTCATGATCGCCATGAGTACACACACACAAACACACACTTGACAATGGCTCTCCCTGTGACTTCTCAAAGTGAAGTGAATTCCAATCAGGCACTAAGCAGGACAGCTATTTCTAGGGACAAAGGACAGGGAGAGAAGTGAGGAGGGGTGGAAGGAAAGATGGAGAGGAGGGAGGGAAACAAAGGGTTCTGGTAGCACCCAGGGGAGAAGGCCCAGAGCAGCTGACGTCAGCGTCTGTGTGCTCAGTGTTGGGGTGGGGAAACGGAGAGCGAGGTTGGCAGAGTTGGTCCCCCCCCCCCCAGGGAGGCCTTGAGGCGTGGAGAGAGTAGAGCATGGCTCCCAGCCCCCACATAACCGGGGGCCCAGACGGAAAGCCTGGCAAAAACAGCAGCTCGCTCGGTGGACACAACAATCGGTTGGTTTGAAGAGACAGACTCAGCCTGACCGCTCTGTTAGTGAAATCTTTAGCTCCATATAAGACGCGTCCGTGCTCGCTCCTTTCTCTGCGTGTCCATTCTCTCAGGCTCCTCTGCACTCTGCTACACCCCCATCCTACAGCCCCAGCCCTCTCCCCGGAGTTTTGCTTTTCTCTGACATTTGGCTGGACAAAGGCGAGTCGCACCTGAGCACTGGGTTAAAACTATTATGGGCCCTCTCCCTGTGGTACACTGCCCTTTGCCACCACTGTCTGTGACTGAAACTCTGCGTGTGTGTGTGTGTGCCTGCACACCTGGGTGCACCTTTGTATTAAACTTAGCATACTATGTGTTCAGATTTCCTGCATAGTGTTAGATCAAGGTAAGAAACACGAGGGCAAGGCTGAAGTAATTCATTATAACAGAAAAAGAGATAAAGTGTAAATAGGCTGTCACAGTGCAGGCTGGGTAAACCTTTTTAAAAGCTTAGAGTCGGGTATTCCAGGTAAGGAGAAGTGCAGGTAGAGACCGAAGGTCCACTCCGTCTAAGTGACGTGGGACCACGTCAGGTTATTGACCACGTCTGCAGTTTTTCCTATCTGGAAAAAGAATCAGAGATGCACAGATTTGGTGTTTTTCAGTCCACAATAAGACAAACAGCAAAGTACACCTGCATTCATGGAAACCATTGTTCAGCTCATTAGCCACAGTAAGCTCTTTTTCAACTGTTACAACACTAACTGTAAGTATCACAGCACTGTCCCTCAGGTGACACCTGTCCTTAACAAAGCATGGACCAAACTCACCACATGTGACTCAAACTGTTGTTGTTTGCCTCTGTCATTCAGGCTGTTGTTTTCACAGAGTTGTGCGTCCACATTGAAAAGGCCGAAAACGCTGACGTTCCAGTCCTGCGCATGCGTGAAACGCGAGAAGATTCGACCTGCCTCATTTCTGTCTGCCGCTTATTTACTTTCCGGCTCTTTGAAACGTCGCGGCAAATGTTGAGGAAAAGCACCGAGTTTGTTAAATGGACTCACAATGAGCTGGAGCTGTTGCTGCGAGTAACACAAAAGTACAAAGTTGCAAAAGCGAGTGAGAATTAAAGAATTTGAAGAAAAGCTCTCTGGAGCACGTGCAGACTGATATTAAACTGTCAAACAAAACAACTGCTGTATAACGCCCTCCGCTATCTTGGTTTAACTGGTCACATGACTGCATCACATGACTAACATGCGTCATCGTTTTCGCTGTCCACACTGCGACGCGAAAGCACCGTCTTCAAATGTATTCGTTTTCGAGAGCGTTTCCAAAACGCTGCGTTTTCCTTCGGGGAGAACACCGTCTCAGTGTGGACGTGGTCTCAGTGTGGACGTGGCCTCAGTGTGGACGTGGCCTCAGTGTGGACGTGGCCTCAGTGTGGACGTGGCCTCAGCGTGGACGTGGTCTCAGTGTGGACGTGGCCTCAGCGTGGACGTGGCCTCAGTGTGGACGTGGCCTCAGTGTGGACGTGGCCTCAGTGTGGACGTGGTCTCAGTGTGGACGTGACGCCAAGATGGAGAGAAAACGCATTAGTGTGGACGTAGCCTCAGTGTGGACGTGGTCTCAGTGTGGACGTGGCCTCAGTGTGGACGTAGCCTCAGTGTGGACGTGGTCTCAGTGTGGACGTGGCCTCAGTGTGGACGTGGTCTCAGTGTGGACGTGGCCTCAGTGTGGACGTGGTCTCAGTGTGGACGTGGCCTCAGTGTGGACGTGGTCTCAGTGTGGACGTGGTCTCAGTGTGGACGTGGTCTCAGTGTGGACGTGGTCTCAGTGTGGACGTGACGCCAAGATGGAGAGAAAACGCATTAGTGTGGACGTAGCCTCAGTGTGGACGTGGCCTCAGCGTGGACGTGGTCTCAGTGTGGACGTGGCCTCAGCGTGGACGTGGTCTCAGCGTGGACGTGGTCTCAGCGTGGACGTGGTCTCAGTGTGGACGTGGCCTCAGTGTGGACGTAGCCTCAGCGTGGACGTGGTCTCAGCGTGGACGTGACGCCAAGATGGAGAGAAAACGCATTAGTGTGGACGTAGCCTCAGTGTGGACGTGGCCTCAGTGTGGACGTGGTCTCAGTGTGGACGTGGCCTCAGTGTGGACGTAGCCTCAGTGTGGACGTGGTCTCAGTGTGGACGTGACGCCAAGATGGAGAGAAAACGCATTAGTGTGGACGTAGCCTCATTGTGGACGTGGCCTCAGCGTGGACGTGGTCTCAGTGTGGACGTGACGCCAAGATGGAGAGAAAACGCATTAGTGTGGACGTGGTCTCAGTGTGGACGTGACGCCAAGATGGAGAGAAAACGCATTAGTGTGGACGTAGCCTCAGTGTGGATGTGGCCTCAGCGTGGACGTGGTCTCAGTGTGGACGTGACGCCAAGATGGAGAGAAAACGCATTAGTGTGGACGTGGTCTCAGTGTGGACGTGACGCCAAGATGGAGAGAAAACGCATTAGTGTGGACGTAGCCTCAGTGTGGACGTGGCCTCAGTGTGGACGTGGTCTCAGTGTGGACGTGGCCTCAGTGGGGACGTGACGCCAAGATGGAGAGAAAACGCATTAGTGTGGACGTGGTCTCAGCGTGGACGTGGCCTCAGCGTGGACGTGGCCTCAGCGTGGACGTGGTCTCAGTGTGGACGTGGCCTCAGTGTGGACGTGGTCTCAGTGTGGACGTGGTCTCAGCGTGGACGTGGCCTCAGCGTGGACGTGGCCTCAGCGTGGACGTGGTCTCAGCGTGGACGTGGCCTCAGTGTGGACGTGGTCTCAGTGTGGACGTGGCCTCAGCGTGGACGTGGCCTCAGCGTGGACGTGGTCTCAGCGTGGACGTGGCCTCAGCGTGGACGTGGCCTCAGTGTGGACGTGGCCTCAGCGTGGACGTGGCCTCAGCGTGGACGTGGTCTCAGCGTGGACGTGGCCTCAGTGTGGACGTGGCCTCAGCGTGGACGTGGCCTCAGCGTGGACGTGGTCTCAGCGTGGACGTGGCCTCAGCGTGGACGTGGCCTCAGCGTGGACGTGGCCTCAGCGTGGACGTGGCCTCAGTGTGGACGTGACGCCAAGATGGAGAGAAAACGCATTAGTGTGGACGTGGTCTCAGTGTGGACGTGGCCTCAGCGTGGACGTGGCCTCAGCGTGGACGTGGCCTCAGTGTGGACGTGGTCTCAGTGTGGACGTGGCCTCAGTGTGGACGTGGCCTCAGTGTGGACGTGGTCTCAGTGGGGACGTGACGCCAAGATGGAGAGAAAACGCATTAGTGTGGACGTAGCCTCAGTGTGGACGTGGCCTCAGCGTGGACGTGGTCTCAGTGTGGACGTGGCCTCAGTGTGGACGTGGCCTCAGTGTGGACGTGGTCTCAGTGGGGACGTGACGCCAAGATGGAGAGAAAACGCATTAGTGTGGACGTGGCCTCAGCGTGGACGTGGCCTCAGCGTGGACGTGGCCTCAGCGTGGACGTGGCCTCAGCGTGGACGTAGCCTCAGCGTGGACATGGCCTCAGCGTGGACGTGGTCTCAGCGTGGACGTGGCCTCAGCGTGGACGTGGCCTCAGCGTGGACGTGGTCTCAGTGTGGACGTGGCCTCAGTCAGGTTCCAGTTTACATGTAAATGTGTGAAAATTTAGCCACAAATGTAAATGATCCAAAGACGGGGGGTCAGTACGGACAGTGGTCCAGTATCGGACGACACACAGGTGCCCCAGGATGCTGGTCTAATCAAAAAGGGAATATGTGTATATTATATCTAAATGAGTGGAACCACTTACAATAAAAACAACACGTCATTCTGACAGAGGGCGGGGCTTAAGGTTACACAGGGTTTTTTCAGCTGCACATTCAAAAAAAATTACACAATCTGTAAAGCCATCATTCAAAAGCCAAAAATAAAACACTGCCCTCATTTAGAAAGAGTAAAAAGCCTCGATTCCCACTGAAGTGCACATAGGTGTGAAACCTGAATGAGGACTTGAACAATGCAGTGAACTCCTGCCTTCAAAGTACCACGTGGAGAAAAACAGCTTCAGTGAAGTGCATAACAAATGTAAAGCATCAAACAGGGTGTGGGAGACAGAGGTGGGGAAAAAGTGAAAGAAAGAGTGGAAAAACAGAGGGAGGGAGGGAGGCAGGGGCTGCTGTGGGGCCAGTCACCACAGGGTGGGTGTGTGTGTGCGCGAGTCTGTGCGTGTGTGTGTTGGGAGGGCACAGTGGGGAGGTTGGGGGCATGGAGGAAGGGATCAGAGCATTGGGGCCAGCTCCACGGGGAACAGAGATGATGGGGAGAGAATGGAGGAGGCTTGTGGGGGAAGGGAGACAGGGTGAAAGGAAGGGATGTGGTCAGTTTAGAGTTTGAGAACTCAGCAGGGAGGGACGGCAAGGAGGGAGGGAGGGAGGGAGGGAGGGAGGGAGGAAGGAAAGCAGCGAGACACTGCGGTCTGTGTGCTCTAAGAAAGACTGAGGAGAGGAGACACAGGACAAAATGGTCAAATAAAGGGAAAAAAGCAAAAGTGGGGAGAGTGACGGGAGCTGTGGGCTCTTGGGAAGAGAGAAAGAAGCAGCAGTGAGGGAGCCGAGGAAAAAGGTTCCAGGTGTCAGCAGGAGGGGGGGTCCTGGATCCAGTGGAATGGCCTGTTCCTCGTTATCCCGACATCCCCCCTCACACGCAGCCCCGTGACAACTCTATCCTAACATCCACACATGAAAACATGGAGATACTGACACACAGTAAACACATGCGTGGATCGTGTCAGGTACCTGCTTTCCAAACCAAAACATGATTACACACAAACAAACACACAACGCGCTTCTAAACCCTCAGCTGTGCTCCAGAGGAAAAATAAAATCAATCACACACTCGTGTTTTTGTCTCACCTCCACACTGAGAACGTGGAAACAGTCAAAGTTTGGCCAACGAAACATTGATTTCATGCAATTTTGTGTAGCAGCGCCATCACAAAGGGGAACCAGCTCCATAATGCACCAGGTTTTCTGGGTCAGTACTTTTGCATTGTTTTGTGTTATGTCTAATTTCGGGTTACACATTCACCGATCCCTCAGGGGTCACGTCAGGAAAATCTGCCAAATCAAACATGCAGAGTTCCTGCTGTGTGAACGAGGGAGCAGCCTCATATACATTTACTGCCTGGTTCATATCCACAGCAGCGTGTGGAGATATCATTAGTCACAAGAAAGGAACGAACCTAAGCCAGCTCAAGTAGTGGCGCTAATGTTTCAACTGAGCCCGCTGTCTCCAATGGGGGGCTCCGGTTACACAGTTTAACATACTGCTGCAACAGTCACACCCACACCAACCGTAGCATCTACCTGTGGGCCTTTCCCGTGGGAGTGACAGCCAATCACTGCCTTGCTTTCAATTTTGTCTTGTAACAAAGATCTGTGAGTCATACTCAGGACAGCAGCATCTGACGTACGACTTAGCTCCGCAGTACATCTTTGTGCGACAGCATGAGTCCAACACTCCTGTTTAAAGGGGTTAGGGCAGGGTTAGCAGACGCTCGAGAATGAAAAAGACTCGGTGAAAGCTAAACTGCCTCGACTGCGGAGAGCCAACAGACGTTATTTATTCAGAGATATGTAAATGTATATTTCTATAATGTTGCTGTGTAAATATTTGATCAATAAACGCACGGAGACACTCAGAGAGAAGCTGCAAAGCCTTTGGCTGAAGAATTCTAATGAATGTTGGAGACAGAAGCGCTCGTCTCGATTTCCATGCAAAATCAGACGCGCTGGACTATGGATTTAAGCATTTCCATTTTACACACACACACACACAAATATTTACTCTCTGCAAGATCTACAGACAGTCACACAAGGACAGACAGAGAGGAAGATGAGAGAGACAGAAGAGGGGAAGAAGAAGGAAGTTACATTTTTAATCGAGTGTTTCTTTTCCTCGGAGCAAAGTAGGGCTGAATACAAGGGGGTGAGCTGGTGCCAACACACACACAACACACTTTCTCGTGTCCTTTGGCAAATTCTTCTTTTTCACTCTTGCATTAAGTAAGAAAAAAGGGAAGAGAGTCAAAGTAGGAGGAGAGGGAGGGGGAGGAGGAAGAGGGGGGAAACGAAGGGAAGAAAAGAGAGAGGGGAAGAGAGAAAACGTCCCCGCAGAGTCTTTCTCCCTTCCTGGAGCGAGCGAGGGCCCCTGCAGCGCCGCCTGTGTAATTTCCAGTGGCAGTGAATACAGGTATTAATAAAAGCCCCATGGGGAAGAGCACACAATATAACCCTACATTTTCAGGCATTATGAAAGGAAGCCCCCAGGGGTCCTCGGGCTCAAATTTCTGAGATGCAGGCATTGTAAAAAGACGCCCCGGGGGAGGACCCCGCAATAGAAATCTGCTGAATTCAAAGCATTTCCAGAGCCCTGGTGGGAGCCATTACTCCCACTGGAGGGGGAGAGATTTTTTCTTCTTCTCCTCTCTCCTTCCAACCGCTCTCTCTCTTTTTTACCAAACATGTGTTGCTGACATGTTGACAGATTGCTCAGTGAGGTGTTTAGGTGCATGCACAAGGCATGTCTGCTGAGACACGAGCTCCATCCCTCCCTCCCTCCCTCCTTCCCTTGCCAGTTCCCAAGTTCCATCCCTCCCTCCCTCCGACTGCAAACCTCTCAGCGCGCCCAAAACTGCTCCCATCCATATTTCATAAAGGAGAAAGTAGGCTGAAAGAGAGAGAGACGGAGGCAGAGAGAGGACGCAAAGAGTTTAGGCAAGAGGGAGAGAGCGAGGGAGAGAGGTGAGGGAAAAAGAGGAAAAGGGGAAGATAAAGAGAGACAAAGTGGGATCAAGGGAGGGGAACGGGAGGAGGAGAGGACAGATAAAGAGAAATAGAGCGATGTAGAGAGTGGGAGAACTCTGCGGTGAAAAATGAACCCTGTGATGAAAAATGACTTCACAACAACCCTTCTCCGTCTCACCCCCTCCCTGCTATCCCTCCCTCTCCCTCTCTGCATGTTGCAGCCCCTCACACCTCCCCCCTTTCTGCTTCTGCCGCTCTCCTCCCTCCATCCCCCTCTCCTCTGGTGCCGGGCTCCTGCTCTCTCCCTGGAAAACCTGAGCGGCAGCCAGCTGTGTCTGTGTGTGCGCTGTGCACTTGTATGTATGCCAAGGGCTTAGCACAGGAATCTTCGGGCCACCCCCGGGTACAGACACACAGAGGGAAGGAAAGGAGGGAGGGAAGAAGGGGGCAGTGGGGCAGAAAGAGAGAAGGGGGGCACATGGCGAAGAACGGGAGGGACGAGTAAAAGACAGGAGGCGAGAAAAAGGGGAAAAGCACATCTATTTTTATTTGTTTTGTCAGCCAACAGCAGCTACTGGACAGGAAGTGTCGTCCCAGCGAGCGCCGGTCTGTAATTTTACCTTACACCCCTCCTATCTGTGATCTGTGGTTTTAATAAGAGCCTCGGCCTCGCAGGTCTCAGCTGCTATCCCGACGACAGACGCGGCGAGGTGCGTGTGCGCCTCTGCGTGTGCGTTTGTGACAGCGGGTGGCGACAGACGGTGAGAGCTTAGTTGTAGGAAGACGTCCCGCGGGAGGCAAACCAGCCACCCAAGGGCCCACGCGCCAACAGACACGCTCTCCCCCCTGCTCCGTGTGCTTCTCCTCTTCTTCCCTTACCCCTCCACCAAGTTTGGCCTCCACTCTCCACCCTCCTCTTCACCTGTCTTCATTCGGTCCCCCGCGACTCCTTCCCAATTCTCTTCTTTTCCTCCCTTATTTCCTTCTTTATCTCCTGCTCCCTCCCAGCTAGACAGGCTCCCTGGAAATCTGTGCTCTCTCCCGCTGAGAGAGGAAAGAGAATAGACGAGAGTGCAGCTGTATGCGCTCAATTACCACAGACCTCACAAATACCTTCAGAACGACTATGCGCAGTATCCCGCTCTCTTCCTGCACGGACGCACACATTCACCATTTTCCACCCACACCGTCTCACCCAGCCACTCGCTGGGTTAATGACTTGCTATTTGTCACTGACAACAGCAGTTTCCACCCCCCCGCCTTGACTGACAGCTCCCTCGTTGACTTGGTGCCCAACACTTCCTCCCTCAAGTGCTTTTTACTGACATCTTTAACAATCTCTCGCCCTCTTGCACTTCTCACTCACACCTAGCATGAGTGTGGACGTTGTTGACTGTGGGTGAGTGTACGCGCAGATCTGTGTGTGTGTGCCGTGTATCGTAACAGACAGTGGCCTTCGTAGCCATTTGAATCTCTAAACACATCACTGACTGATCCTTGGAATGCTGCGGCCTGCAAGACAGCTTTCGGGTTTCCTTAATAGGATGTGGGTGTCTGCTTGTGTCTGTGTGTTCATGTGGCAGAGGAAGGCCAGAGAATGTTCTCCATTTGATCTGTAGGAGGCTTTTTTTCTGCTCCTCTTCTCCTCGGGGAGCCTCTGCTCCACATTCTGACTCCTACCGAGACCCATCAACACTCCCCCGGCTCACGCTCTCAGTCTGTCCCTCTCGCACCGTACTGCACACACACAGGATATAGACCCGCATGCACTAAAAGCAGCAGACACACATCACACATAAAAATATCACACGCTGTATACACCTCGGCCAGTCAGCTCACCCAGAGCCACTGAGACGTGTGGAAGAGTTGAGAATATAAAGCAGCACCGTGCACTTAAATAAAACGGTGTTACACAAATGTGACAAACTGAGCATTAACAACGTCAGTACAACTCCGTGTGCGTTAACCATTTGATTACAGGGCACGCTGGAAGAAGCACACACACACATCTTATTCACAATTCAAACAGCAGAGCCGTCACAGAAGCTTAATGCTGCAGTGGAACAGAATAACAACACTATTGTAATCGAGGCACGTAATCTCTATCACACACACACAACCAGCTGAGCTATCAGGCTCATGCACATTAATGTGGCATTACACTGACCAGATGTGTGGGGTCTGTGGGTATGTGCGTGTTTGAGTGGGTGAATACACATTTATGTGTCATTGATCTGTGCCACTGTGTGCGCGCGTGTGTGTTTGTCCAATTTCCACTCAAATTAATGGCGCCTCTTTATAGGCCTTCTGCTAGAGTGGCACTGAATTACTTGGTGCTTCACTCTCGCACCTGGGACCCATTCAGTGTTACAGCAGCAGCTAGCTGCTAACCTGGGACCCATTTGCAACAAAAGTATAGTTAGCATTACAGATACCAGTGTGTGTGTGTGTGTGTGTGTGTGTGTGTGTGTGTGTGTGTGTGTGTGTGTGTGTGTGTGTGTGGAGAACTCAGGACTAACTAACCACTGTTCTCAAGCTACAAATCGAGACTCACAAATGTAGACAAAATAATCCTCAGTAACTGATACTGAAAATATAACTAATGTAACTAAGATTGGCACTAAAATCTGAAAAGTTTAAATATTATGTGACAGAGATTTAGAGACGCAGCAGACAGAACAGAGTGAGTTTGGATTTGTGGGAGGATGACATCATTAAATAGTGGCCTATGTTTTCATTTACGTCTATTGCACAGAGTAAAAGGACTTCACATAAGAACAACAGAGTAGTAATGGAGGGAGGCCTTATTTCAGGTTATGTGCCATGCTAAAGCTAATGCGCTATCCCTACTATGCAAACTCACCACTTCCTGTTACCATTTCAGAGTAAAAATCTGCTGCATGTTAATGAGCATGAAACCTTTTTTTTTTTTTTTAACACAACTTTTTGTGAAACATCGAAGAGTCCAGAGGTAGAAAAGTCAAATTTGATGACGTGTAGGAGAGGCCTTTAAATGTTTATAGTGACCGTTCGTTTTGGGAGACCCAACATTTAATTCTGTAAATGTTTTATTTGAGGAAATACAGTAATAAGAGTTTTACCAAGACTGTAAATGCTTTGAGAAATTTGCAGGACTATGGCTGATTTTTTAAAAATCTTCTTTAAATTTGAGTTGAGTTTTTCTTTTCCTGGTTATGAACTAAAATTTTATTCCTACAAGACATGAAACCCTCTATCAAGAGTGTTCAGGGTTAATGAGGAGCTGTTGTCACGTATCCCATAATTTCTCAACAATATTTTGGGCTGAACGGGAGATTAATACTGAAAAGCCAATTTTAGATTTGGTCTTCTGTGTTTTGATCTTTTTCTTTTTTCTGTCACATAGCGTCACCTCTCAGTAACTTTTTTCCATGCTGATTCAAAGCTAACAGCGAGCTAGCATCATAGCTAGCTACTCCTGGCAAGATGGTCCCATCTGTCACCCTCAACCAAGATGGCCGATATCTGAGTCGTTTGGTTTCTGCTCAGGGACAAACATCAAACTACATCAAACTCCAGAATGCACGAACACATTACCTCACTCATGCAGATTCAGAGTGGCGTTTGTTTATTCCCAGCAGTCTTTGCTTCATATGTGTGCGTGTGTGAGTCCATGCTTCGACTCCCCCGGGCCTCCACCAGAGAATTCAAAAGGACTCTTTATTCTTCATTTAGCCTTCTCCTCAATAATAACCACAGAGCTGTGGTCCCACCACGAACTTCATACGTACTCTCTTCTGCATGCTCACGTGTACGCACACATAAGACAAATAAACATGTACAGCTTTACACACGATGACACACACCAACACGGAGTAACCCACATGCACAAAACCCCGCACACATCCCACCGAGCTGTGGGATTACTGTGCAATCTCAACCGCTCTTTCTCCGGGGAAAAACATGTTTTATTATTTCATTTCATTTCTTTCGACTGCGCTACCTCTCACCCTCCCCCCTTCCTCCCTCAGCTTTATCACTCAGCAACATGTAGCCCTCCCCAGACTCCTGTGCTGAAATCACAGGCCACATCCCGTGCTCCGACAGCAGCTCTGAGCTGCTGGCCCTGTGATGATCTGAGTGTGCACTCTGTGTGTCTGTGAACTGACATGGACATGCAAATGACGGGGTCTTCAACTTTTGAGTTTTTACGTGAATGTCAGTGCAATATTAATGTAACTAAACAATCCGAGCTTTAAGTCTGACATTAGCCGTTTCCGGGTCCAAACTCCGCTTCAGGTCCCAAAGTCAAACAAACACTGCGGCATCACTGAGAGTTACAAACTGTCTAAATTATTTCACCTTAATAAAGTGATCAGCGTTGCTGCTTTACCAGGTGTAACAATTAAGTTTAACATCCAGGCATCCATGAAAACAGGATTTATTACATTTAACAGAGTTAGAAGTTAGCAGGAAGTTAGCTCGCTAGCTTCCACCTAACCATGATATAGCATGTTCTGACTGAGAGATTTCTGAAGCATTCAAACGTACAGCTCTGCTGTCACTTCCAACATAAATGAAGACAGAAAACTAAACAGCAGTGATGTTTGTAGGGTTACTGAAGTTGGGCTAGCTGGTATATAATGATGTGCTACGTGGTAGCTAGCTACACAGCTATGTTAGCATAACATAAACACTGAAGCTGGAGGATGAACGCCAACTTTTTTCCACTCGATAAAAGTTAACGTGAGGGTTCCTGATGGTTAGAGACAAATACAATCGCATGGCAGGATGCTGTAAACGGACCAAACTTCAGTCAGGAGAACAACTGAGATAATCCATCCACAACACGAGGTTAGTCATTCATATACTGCTGCATGGGCTGGGCTGCAGTTACAGCGGAAGGGTTTAAACACTGAGCTTTAAAATGAACAGTGGCAATCCGGTCGTTAAGTGATGACGTGACGAATCCTACTTCCGGGCCTAAAGTAGTCTGCGTTTAATATGGCTTTTGTGTTGTTAACATGTTTAATGTTTTGTATTTTCTTCTATTTAATCTCAAAAAGCTCCTAAAACAGTCAGTGATCACTGTTGACCTCCCTCGGCTTTTATTACCCTAATCGTTTATTTAAGCTCAGTTTTTAAACCCTTAGGATGTAACTGCAGCCCAGCCCATGCAGCAGTATATGAATGACTAACCTCGTACTGTGGATGGATTATCTCAGTTGTTCTCCTGGCTGAAGTTTGGTCCTTTTAGAGAGAAATAAAATGAGTCGCAAAATGTAAAAGCAAAATTTCCCCGCCTGGGCTGCCTTGCGCCTTCTCTGTTTCAACGTGTGACCCCGCCCCTCCCTCGGCCAGTCGGCTATGAGTGCTAACATACCTGGAGGTCGCCGTTTTAATGAGTGTTTGATGGAAAACGACAAGAGCGGAGTTTGCGCTCTCCGGTCGCATGATAGGTGAGTGCTAGTAAATAATTTTCCAGTACGTGTACGTTACACATGCTATTTTTTTATTATTAATTATGATTATTATTTTGCTATCAAACTCGCTGGAGAAATGATTGAAATGCACTGAGTGTGATGCAGTATGGCAGCACTATTATGGAATATGCTGTGAACTTAGCTAACATTACTTAGCAGTGATATGAGTTAATTTACTCAAGTGAAAGCTTTAAACATTAGCCCGATACATAACTAGCTAACTTAAGGCTTTCTGGTTAACCCTCTGGGGTCGACGGACCCAGAGTCTCCATTTCAACTTGGGTCGAAGGTGCGGACTTCAAACTATATACCAGTTTTTAAATTGTGTTGATAGGCCACGTAAAACCGATGTTTGTTTGTTTTTAATACAACAGTGGCGTTTACTCCCGGAAGAAACGGTTAAAACAGCGTTTTCTAAGGAGAGCGCTAGCAAACACGCTTTGCTTGTGAGTGAAAAAAGAAAAAAGAATCCTTCCCTATTGGTGGAAAAATGTACCATGTTGACCAATCAAAAAGTGATATGGCAACATGTGGCATCTGGTTGTTTGGGAAGAGGCGGAAGTTTTAGGAGTGACCGGCGAGAGAGAGAGAGAGCGAAAGAGAGAGAGAGAGTGTGTTTTGATACGTGAGAGATTTGTGACGTTTACCGTGTTTGGAGTCTCAAGTTAGTGTGTTGTCTTGTGTAGTTAGTGTGTTGTCTTGTGTAGTTAGTGTGTAGCTGTTGTTTTGTTTTGTGTGTCAGTTCTACTAGTGATCGTCACAGTTGCTGCCTTAAAGCCACCAAAGGCAGATTGCAGTGTAAACGCTGACACAGCTGCTGTCAGACCTGCAGGTTTATCCCTGTGCTGTTCTCATCTGTGTCAGAGTGACACAAACTATTTTTTGGAGTTGCCTAAATAATTTGTGCGCCTTCTTATTTGATGCAGAACAGCTGATTGTTCTGTAAATAGTTTTAAATGGTTATATGAAAAACTTCTGAGCCTTGGCTGCATTTTTAGGTAAATAGTACCAAATAACTTTGTTGTTTGCAAAACTTGTGCATATTTTTAAAAATGTATAATTTCTATTTGCATTTCAAGTTATGAAAATGATTTGTTAAACATGCCTGTGGTTTTTACAGTCAAAAATATCACTTTCTAGTTGTATTTTAAATTTTGTCTGGATTTAGATCAATTGTGCTGATACAGTTTGTCAAAATGAGAAAATAACAGTTTTTAAATGTGAAATATGAGGCCAAATCAAAAGTAGTCAGAAACGGCCAGTTACACCCTGGACCCCAGAGGGTTAGAGGCTAAAAGCAAAGTTGTCACCAAGTACTGTTTATATTTGTGTGTATTGCTGCAGCTTCTTTAAGCATTAACTTGGTGCCTTTGGGTGAAATAATGGTAATATGACTGATCCATGTGGTCACTTGTTTCTGTGCTACCAAAGTTCCCCGGCTTTCATTCAAACTGTGTTCCTGGTCAGCACCGACACATTAAACTACTTAAACATTATAAATGTCTTCAAGCTCACACTGAGGCCTGTGGGCACAATCAGTGGGGCATTTGTTTTTTTCAACAGGAGAAGAATATCTAACAAGTTGATTTGTTCACATTTTCACATCTTAATTTTTAAGTGAAATGTGCATTTTGAGTTTATACACGATGTATGTAAGGCGACCGTTTCCTTTTGCAGTATTTTTGTGTGGTGCGTTTTTCTATTTCTTAACAAAAGGGGAACAAAGGTGTGTAAGCTCACCCAGGATGATTTGTTTCCATTTTCACATGGTCTTACTGAGGTGATGCGAATTGAAACATGCATTCTATTTTTTTTTGGCGAGGGGGGGGGCATGTGCTGGAAAAGCTTGAAAAGGGACCTTGAAAGTGCTTAAAAAGTGCTTGAATTTGACCCTGAAAAAGGCGTATGAACCCTGAGATTAAATAGAACAAGACACAAAACATGTTAAAAACACAACAGCCTTAATAAACAGCAGTTTGGACCTGGAAGCAGGATTGATACGTCATCACTTAAAGACCGGACAGAGTCAGCTGTGACCAGCGTGGATGAATCTCCTGCCGTTTACAGTAAAACCTTCATATTGAGCTCCACGTCTTGGGCTCATCCCCACAGAGCAGGAGCAGGACGGGGACCTCTGCCATGTGTTTGCCTCGTGTTCTTCTAAATTTTTGTTATGACGCCACACAAACAAAAGTAAACGTAAAACACTGACTTTGTGTTACTACAACTTCATAACCTGCATGTGAGACAAAGCACTACATGAAATTCTAGTGGGACTTCATGTCAAACCAGCGGGTGAATAAGAGGTAGATGAAGCGGGGCTCTCACCATCTACATTACACACTCTGTAGAAACACCATCTTTACCCGTTTAAACAAAGCCCTCCGCCCCCCTCCCTGCTCCTTCATCCCCCCTATCAAAAGTAAACACACATACCCGCAGACACCGAGGGGAGACCGCCTCGCAGTAGCGAGAAGTAAGTGTGCGTTTGTGTGTCGGCTTGTTAAGGGACTGTTTGGATTAATCTGTAGGAACCAGATGCCCCCGCTGTGTTCCTTTCAGTCCCTCCATTAATTACACCGTTACTAATAACGGCCTTTGTGTGTGTGTGGCGTGTGTGTGTCCATCCCTGTGGGACACATGCTATGGTAGGTGTGATTCCTATAGCTATAGGTATTCAGAGAACAGTGCAGGACCCGTGTCACTAAGGCAGTCCAGTGATTCTTCATGATACAGCTTAACTGTTTGATGTTAATCTGAAAGCACGCCACCTTTCCTGCTGGAAACCACGCAGCACTTTTAACTGTAGATATGTTGATGTAATATGATAAATGAGCTTTAATTAGGTCCTGATTGACAAGATATTGAGGATTAAGTGCACCATGTACGGGTATCGTTGACATATCACTGACTGTTTTATGATAAAGTATCACACAGTGATGGGAGCCTGGCCAGTTAAAACAGAAAAACCACAATCACATTACCAGTCTTACCAGCTGGGCAGTGGTTGGTTCTGTGCTCAGTGAGCTCAGCCAGACAGTCAAAGTCCTGTTGACAGTTGTCACAGGTGAAGATGGATTCGTCGTCCAAGTCATCGTCGTGATCTCGGTCCTCGTGCTCGTCTGGTTCTCCGTCTTCAGCACCGGTCCCCTCTTTGGGGTCGGCGACTCTTTCAGATGCCGCTACGTCTGCAGAGAAACACAATACAAGTTTGTCTTTGTTACCGTGAACGATCACAGTTCGGATCTTCGTGCCATTCGTTATGATGCCATTCAAATATTCACCGCCCTCTGCTTTACCCACTTTCACTCTGCGTCATTTTAGGTTGGGCTGCTGTGCCCTTCACTTGGACCTGCAGGTATTTCACAGGTGTATTTGCAATAAGCTTTATTTAGAGTACAGCACATTAGTGACATTTGTTCACACTGATTCACAGAACGAACAAAACTTTTCAATGTTTTCTTGCCTTTTAAATAATTAATTGGTGTTGTTGTATTTCTTTTGTTCCTGCCGTCACGCTCGATTATTCTGTTGAGTTTGAGATGTCAAATTCAATTTCATATTGAAGCACTTCCAAAAAGGCTTTTTATGTTAGAGTCGGTATTATCACCTCCGAGAGTCGTTGGCAGGACTTAATACGGAGCCAAATGCTTAAAGCCTCGGAGCAGCCAAACCAGTTTGGTTCTGGTTCTTGCCTCTCTCGCTGCCTCAGCTCTGTCGTGTCTCTGTGTCTGTTACTCTTCCTGCGTCTAGTCTGAGCATCTTCAGTCCGTGTCTCAGTGTTAGTGACTTCCTGTTTTATTTTGGTAGTCCTGTCCGGTGTGCTTCACGTTCAGGTTTGCTTCCTCTTGTCATTTAGTGTCTTCAGTTCAGCTCTGTTCCCGTGTGCCTCCACTTCCCCCATTTATTGTCTCAGCCTCCCCTCGTCTCCTGTCGGATCATCTTCCAGCTCCTGATCCTGTGTTTCTAGTTTACTTCCGCCTGTAAAGGTTTTGTTAGAGTCTGCATTTGGGTCCTTTTCTCCACAACGCCTGATCTGCGTCCCCACAAGTGTCTCACAGCGTGTCACAGCGTAGCCTTAACAACAGCACAGAAGTGGTTAATGTCATTTATTGCATCCAGTGTAAAAAGTGAGTTACCAGCCGTGCACTGCCAATTACTTTATACTGCGTGTAGATTATCACTTAGCATGTGACGTAATGCGTGTGAATGTGTGTGTCCTGGTAGCACACAGCAGTGTGAGAGGGGACCAGTGGAGGCTGTGGAGGCCCAATCCTCACTGCTCCATTGTGTCTCCATTTTCACACCTTATTATCACATTATAAACGCTGAGGATCCAAAAGGACGACACTGAAGACACTTGGCTTCAGAGATGATACCAGAGGAGAGAAAAGAAAAGCCCTGCTAACACATAAAAGTCTTAATAAAACACCATCAATCAACAACAGCAAATATGACGATGATGATGCAAAGAAAAGGATAAGCAGTGGGGACAGCCTGAGATCGACAGCAATGTTTGAACTTTTCAGATAACAATTCTGAAAAGATTAAAAGTATTCTACAAAAAATAAGGTAATTCAACATCGCACATATAATTATTATATCACACAGTTCATGAAGCTTCATCAACGCAGGACTCAGAAAAGTTAAATCTCACCTTTTAAACCTGTCCAACCGAGAACCAATGAGCTCCACGACTAATGAAAACTAGACTTATTTTAAGAGAGTGCAGCTACAGGTCAAAGCGATTAAGCTCCAAGTCAGTTTTATCCACGAGGAGTTCGAAACATCATTTAACGTGCACACGCGATAGAAAGGCGCCGCTTTGTTATATGGTGCTATTTCTGGCTCTTAATTTCAGCGAGTCTGGTAGAAAAAGTGTGACCATTAAAACTTAGTAGCCAGGTCAGCATCAGCGTGTACGCGCAGGTACACTTGCACGGCGTTTTCCCCCTCGCTGATATTATTGCAGGTCTAACTAACATAAGTTTGGGTGCTAGAGGACGCCTGTTAGGGAACGTGAGGGAAAAGTGAATCAGGCACAGCACTCTGATTTATGATGGCAGCGGTATGATGGGAAATAGGGATGAGGGGATGCTGGGAGGTGGGGAACGAGAGACTGAGGTGATGTGGTGTTTGGGGGGACGCAGGAGAGGAAGACAGTGATGGAGGGAGAGAAGGAGGAAGGGATGAAGGGATAGGGAAGAAGTGAGGGAGGGTGTTGGCCATCTGTCCAGTGGTGAGAGCGCCGTCTGGCCAGGGAGAGAAAACAGCCCCTTGGCTGACAAACTGCACGTGCACGCTCCTCATTGTGCACACGCACACACATGAATGCATACATACCAGAAGCACACAAATGGTCTATACGCATACTTTAAATATGTGCGTTAACAGTCAGCTTTTCAAATACACACCAGGTTTTTGTCAAATTTGTAGGAAGTGAATCAAACACGATGCAGGCTGCTATAAAAGGCATTTCAATTTTTTTATTTATACATTATCTGAACATGCACACGTGCAGAAAGCAACTACACACATACTACATACGATGTGCACACAGTCCCCGGGGTTCCCTGATGCCAGAGGTGAGGGCAGCGCCAACTCCATTGCATGCCAACACAACCTGCTGTCATAGCAACAGAGACAAGAGATGGATTTGCACCCCTCCCTCCTCATCACTCCCTTATTTTCTCTTTCAGTACTTTTTTTAAAATAGTGTTTCGCCCCCAAATCCTGTGCAGCGAGATAAAGAGAGAGATGGGTGATGAAGATAAAGGGATGAGAGGGGCCAACAGGAGAGGCTGGTGTTTCCACACCGATCTCTGTGGTCCTCTGCTACCCACCCACCCCGTGATTAGGACTTCTCTTACGGGGAGAATTTGATGAGGGCGGGCTTCAAGAGAGCGTTGCTGTAAGCTCAGTTATGATCGTTACCACTCTGGAGCAGCCCTCCTGGCTCGGCCAGTGTGTGTGTGTGCGTGCGTGTGCGTGTATGTGTGCGTGCGTGCGTGAGACGACAGTAATATCGTCCGTGAAAAAGAAAAATTTATACAAGCAGTAAGTAAACACGGCCTTTATTTTTTTATGCTGCCTGAGATCTATAAAAGCACAAAATTGCAGTTTTATTGACTCCTCGTGAGGCTACGGTGGTTTAAAAGTGCCATTTATGACACATTCTATTCAATTTTATACCCATTCAGCAGAAAATATCTTTTAGTGTGTATACAAAAGTGTTTCCAGTCACAATGACTGCACTGCGTTACTTTATACATTTTTTTCACTTAGTTCTTAAAACACACTCACACCACCTTCCTCCTTCTCTAAGATGCTCCACCCAATCACAGCACAGAGAAGCAGCGGGCCTACTTAATGAAAGCAGGCGACTCCCACGGGTGCTCGGGGTACATACAGAGGTGTGTGTCTGTGTGTGTGCATGAGTGTGTGTCCGCAGGGTATTGATTGAATATTATGACAGCAGTCCCTCGCAAATAGCATCTGCTTGCCATCCACTTTCTCTATGACACACACTCCACACACACACACACACACACAGTGTGACATAGCTGTAGTCACTTATAGACACACGAACGCACACATGTGAACACACTTACTCTACTGAGAACCATTATCTCTGAGTCACAGACAGTTGCTACGCCAGGAATAACTACACACTCTTTTTCTAAATCACGCCACACACACACACAAACATACATTTTCTGATCCAAGCACACACACGGTTCATTCTTATGTCATCCACAGAGGCTCGTCCTGCAGTTTAACTACAGGAAATGTTCCAAACGTACAGCATGACTTATGTGGGTCGTTTTCTATCGCTCACAGAACTCTGATGATTTTTATTCTAGCCATATGAGGGACTGCGTCACACCTGGGATACACAACATGCATTTAGATGAAATTAACCAGTTAGTTGGATGGAACGGCAGCTGTATCCTGGGTACCTAAAGATTAGGGGTGCAACGATACACAAAATTCACGGTTCGGTTCGATACTTTGGTGTCACGGTTCAATATTTTTTCGATACAAAAAAAAAATGTTCATGCTTTTTTAATTTGTCATTTATTAAAATTATAAATATATATTTTAACTCAAAAGTACAATTTTTAAATTTAATGTTGCTGAAACAACAAAGTAATAAAAAAATAAATATATCTGATGGAGAAATCCCTCATCTTTGGAAAAGAGAGTTTATTACAGAGAAATGTCTCTTTCCAAAATAAAAGCTATACTATACGCTTCTTCTGGGCTATATTCTCAGCAGCATATTAAACATATCAGGTCCCCATAAGGAGAATCCTGTGCTAACGGCTGTCTAAATGACTCGGGTAAAGTTTGTAGCATGCGTGCTTGTTGTTTTTGTCTGCTTCCACTTGTCTTTGCACGAGGATGATGTCGGAGTAAATGTGCAGTCATGTTCGTTGTGTTCCCACTAGCGCTGTCAGCGTTAATCTGAAATGACGTTAATGCCACAACACGGCAAATCTGTTAACGAGCTACCGCGGATCGCCCCGTGCGTGGGGCTGGATGTTAACGAGCTAACTGCGCTAACGCACTAGCTCCCACCCATGTAATTGAGCATTGCGTGGCACATCTGACACACTGTTTTACTTTAGTCCATGACGCGCTTACCTTCAGGGTCATACCTCACATGAAGACCAAAATAGTTCCAAACGCCAGATCTGAATGAGGGTGGGGGAGGTTCAGTTTGCCATGTTGCAACGAGAGCTAAACTTCTGTCTCGCTAGCTTGCGCTGCGCTCAGTGAATCTGCGTTTGACTACTCCGCCTAGGCTGCACTGTCGAGCGCAGATCCACTGAGCGCTCAACACAGACAGCATCGTCAGAAGGAAAGTTGATAAAATAAATTACAAATTTTCTATTGTTCGATACATATGCGTACCGAACCGAAAGCACTGTATCGAACGGTTCAATATCGATACGAGTATCGTTGCACCCCTACTACAGATTTAAACCTGGTGTTTGGGGAGAAAAAGAGCCTCAGTGCAGACTTTGTGCTTAAACGTCATCATGGCATCTTAACCAGCTTTTTCACTTTGCTGGTTCTTATTGCAAAGTTGCATCCACAGCTATTAACCCAAAATGAAACCTTGGATTAAAGAAAACGCACCACAGAACGAGCACTGTGATTGGTTCCAAATACATACACTACCACAGAGACGATGAACATCCCAGCTTCATATTAAATATTATGAGCTATTTTCAGAGAAAGGCCCGAGTGTGTGACAGCACACAGCATCAGTGTGGATGCGGAGAAAAGAGGTTTTTACGCGGTGCTCTCTTGAGGAAAGGTAATAAGCAATATTCCTGGCTGCAGCCACCAGCCACTAACCTGAGGACTGTTTATTAACACATACAAATATAAATATATAAACAGGTAGCTCAGGAATAATGAGGTCACTTTGCATATCTGCAGGAAAGCTATATCCAGGTGGTGTGTGTACGCAACGTACCGCTGCATGCCTGTGTGCGTGTGTGCGTGTGAACCCTGGGTAATTAGATAAAGAGAAGTGAATTAGCAGAGTCCACGGTGCAGAATGATGTTACACAGCCTGGCCACGCCTAGCTGAGACCCACTAATCACCGCTCGTTAGGCTCACAGAACAGTATGTGTGGAGGGTTGTGTGTTTTCGTAGCACTGGTGTATTTGTTGAGATGGCGTGCGTGTTTTCTCTCATTAACAACATCAAAATGACTTCACTGAAATAATTAGTGAGCTAAATGATAATAAGCCATAAACACTGGATAGGAGAGAGAAAGACACAGAGAACTGATTCCCTCTCCCCTCGAAGAAACCAGATATAAAACAAAATGAGGGATCTGAGCACGCTCAGTATGGACGCGCTGTCCTACAGGCGCTCTCTGTGAGCAGTTGCCAGGATGTGCTAGTGGAGACACAAACTGGAACACCAAAAATCAAACGCACACAGTCAGCACGTTCATCCTACATCTCTATATATCCTTTGGGAAGCAAACTAGGGAACTAATGAACTCTGGGAAATGTTCCTGAACTGCCCCAGGGTGACAGAAGTGCACTGAAAGAGCGTGCCAAAGCTGGAGGGGGAGTTAAAGGAGAATAAAACATACTGCAATACTGCAAAGGTAAGGTAGTTATTCAAGTGCTAGATTTGGCAGCCAGGAGATGCTACTGTGGCCTGTGTGGGACTCTGCAGCTCAGAGAGACGTGTTTCTGCTGGCCAAGCATGCACACACACACACACACACACACACACACACACACACACACACACACACACACACTGTATAAGAGGCATCAAAGGGTGGGAGAAAGTGTGTTGAGCTTCCAGGAAAATGTTTAGAAATCGGACATTTTGAACACAAAGCTTTCACTCTGTTCCACATCACACTGCAGGCCGGACATGACTCACACCAGGCTGGATGAGAAACAGCTTCAACTAAGACATGCATGCTATTATGAAATGGTTTATTTTTATGGAAGCACTATGAAGGTGGTGAGCTGCGTTTGGTGAGACGTGCTCACAGGACACCTGAGTGAGAATACTGGCAGGAATGATGAAACAGGACAGGGAGCAAGCTCAGTCCACATGTTCACAGCTGGTTTGTTTTTGAGGATCTAATTATAGGTCCGAGGAGTGCACACTCCAGGTTGGGAATGGGTCGCTGCCCCAAGAAGAAGAGTTCAAGTATTTTACTGAAGAGTGACAGATGGACTGGAGCACTGACTGCAGTAATGCAGGGCACGGGGTCAGCTCTTCATGTGAGACCTAAGGGGGCCGGTCGTTCCTGCTTTCTTAGCTAGCAACAAAACATCTATGGACACCACTATGCTGTAACATTAACTTATGTACCAAGCGCTGCGTGTAATTTATAGTACACACAGTGCAGTATTGATCCAGTGGGGCTGAAAACACTTTATTTAATCGCGCTGCTACAAAACGAAGACACTGCTGCTGTGAGCACCGACTGGAGCTGCAAACATGCAGAACCAGAGAGACACAAAGGACGGTGGACACATTTGGCAATGATGGCACACTCAAATGCACACTGACACACACAGACTGACACACACAGACTGAACAGGTGCAGCTGGACACAACAACACAGGCCTGCTCTCCACCTCCCAGGAGAGTCACTCCCCCAGCCCCCCCTCACCCTCTGCCTCTTCTTTCTGTGAGTTCTAGTGTGTGTGCGTGTGAGTCTGTGTGCGTGTGAGTCTGTGTGTGTGTGAGTGTGTGTGTGTGTGCGTGTGTGTGCGTGTGTGTGTGTGTGTGCGTGTGAGTCTGTGTGTGTGTGAGTGTGAGTGTGTGTGTGTGTGTGTGTGTGAGTCTGTGTGTGTGTGTGTGTGTGTGAGTGTGAGTCTGTGTGTGAGTCTGTGTGTGTGAGTCTGTGTGTGTGTGAGTGTGTGTGCGCGTGTGAGTCTGTGTGTGTGTGCGCGTGTGAGTCTGTGTGTGTGTGTGTGTGTGTGCGCGTGTGAGTCTGTGTGTGTGTGAGTGTGTGTGTGTCTGTGTGTGTGTGAGTGTGTGTGTGTGCGCGTGTGAGTGTGTGTGAGTGTGTGTGTGTGTGTGTGCGTGTGAGTCTGTGTGTGTGTGAGTCTGTGTGTGTGTGTCTGTGTGTGAGTGTGAGTCTGTGTGTGTGCGTGTGAGTCTGTGTGTGTGTGAGTGTGTGTGTGTGTGTGCGCGTGTGAGTCTGTGTGTGTGTGAGTGTGTGTGTGTGTGTGTGCGTGTGAGTCTGTGTGTGTGTGTGTGCGTGTGAGTCTGTGTGTGTGTGAGTCTGTGTGTGTGTGTCTGTGTGTGCGTGTCTGTGTGTGCGTGTGAGTCTGTGTGTGTGTGTCTGTGTGTGAGTGTGAGTCTGTGTGTGTGTGTCTGTGTGTGAGTGTGAGTCTGTGTGTGTGTGTGTGTGTGTGTGTGAGTGTGAGTCTGTGTGAGTCTGTGTGTGTGTGTGTGTGTGTGTGAGTCTGTGTGTGCATGTGTGTGTGCGCGTGTGAGTGCGCGTGTGAGTCTGTGTGTGTGTGTGTGTGTGTGTGAGTCTGTGTGTGCGTGAGTCTGTGTGTGTGTGTGTGTGAGTCTGTGTGTGAGTGTGAGTCTGTGTGTGTGTGTGAGTCTGTGTGTGTGTGTGAGTCTGTGTGTGAGTCTGTGTGTGAGTGTGAGTCTGTGTGTGTGTGTGTGAGTCTGTATGTGTGTGTGTGAGTCTGTATGTGTGTGTGTGTGTGTGTGAGTGTGAGTCTGTATGTGTGTGTGAGTCTGTGTGTGTGTGAGTCTGTGTGAGTCTGTGTGTGTGTGAGTCTGTGTGAGTCTGTGTGTGTGAGTCTGTGTGTGTGTGTGTGTGTGTGTATGTGTGTGAGTGTGAGTCTGTATGTGTGTGTGTGTGTGTGTGAGTGTGAGTCTGTATGTGTGTGTGTGAGTCTGTGTGTGTGTGAGTGTGAGTCTGTGTGTGTGTGTGTGTGAGTCTGTGTGTGTGTGAGTGTGAGTCTGTGTGTGTGTGTGTGTGTGAGTCTGTGTGTGTGTGAGTCTGTGTGAGTCTGTGTGTGTGTGAGTCTGTGTGTGTGTGAGTCTGTGTGAGTCTGTGTGTGTGTGAGTCTGTATGTGTGTGTGTGTGTGTGAGTCTGTATGTGTGTGTGTGTGTGTGTGTGAGAGTCTGTGTGTGTGTGTGTGTGAGTCTGTGTGTGTGTGAGTGTGAGTCTGTATGTGTGTGTGTGTGTGTGAGTCTGTATGTGTGTGTGTGTGTGTGTGTGAGTCTGTGTGTGTGTGAGTGTGAGTCTGTGTGTGTGTGTGTGTGAGTCTGTGTGTGTGTGAGAGTCTGTGTGTGTGTGAGTCTGTGTGAGTCTGTATGTGTGTGTGTGTGTGTGTGAGTGTGAGTCTGTGTGTGTGTGTGTGAGTCTGTGTGTGTGAGTCTGTGTGTGTGTGAGTCTGTGTGTGTGTGTGTGAGTCTGCGTGTGTGTGAGTCTGCGTGTGTGTGTGTGTGTGTATGAGTGAGTGTGTCTGTGTGTGTGAGTCTGTGTGTGTGAGTCTGTGTGTGTGTGTGCTAGGTGGCTATATTAAGCATCTCTCTCTCTCACCTCCGTCTTCGTGTGTGAATGTGTTTTTTTACAACCCCCCCCCCCCCCCCCAGAGGAGATCTGCAGAACCACACAGTCACACACAAATACACACAGACACGTGTTTATGCGCACACACACACACACCCCTGGGATGTGGAGCCGTAAGGGAGAGCAGCACCCAACACCAGTGTCTGGAAACAGGATGATGAAAGAGGCATTCACGTCACGGAAGGAAGCAACAAGCACACAAACACACAGTTAACTGCAAACACACATAAAATCATCCAGACGTGCCACGCAGACTCGCACAGATCGACAGAATCGCACACTCACAAACTGACAGCTGCTCGCTTGTTTCTTTGCTGTACGCATGCACACCGACACAAATGAGACAGAAAAGGGCTTATTGCTGCAAAACAGACAAAAACACAGATGCACTGTGCACTGTCACAAGCAGACAATACGAGTTCACACACACGAGCACGAACTGTTTTCCTGTGGTAGCCTTGGGGAAATTAAAACTACATTATGGACCTCTAGAGGAAAGCGGTGAGAGAGTGATGGAGGAAGAGGAAGAGAGAGGAAGCAAGAGAAAAGGGGGAGAGAAAGAGTGAGACGAGGGCCAGTGTCCTGTTTTTCTCAGCTCTGGCCACCACAAAGCTATTACAAGGAAGCAGGAGAAAAGTGATACAGCCTGCAATCTCTCCTCTGTGTCCGTCCTTTGTATCCCGACTGGTGGACGGGAGGACGTGTATATTGTTGGCCATTGCTTCATATTTCAGTCAGTGACATGCTTTGTTCCCTTCAGCAGTCACTTTGGTCACTAGTTCAGTCTGGTGACTTCCCACTTTGATAATTAATATTGTTGTCTCATCATTTTAAGCACACTGGATCCTGTTAAGGGCAGCACACGGCTGCAGTTTGCTGCAGTTTGCCTGCATGAGCTTCCTCCCTCTGTTAATTGGTGAAACTCCAAATTGGTCTTGGATGGTTTCAGGTGTGACCCTGTAATGGACTGCATGTCTCACCCAATTCTAACTTCAGGGGGTATTTTGTAAGGTAATGATCTTAAAATAACCGAGAGAAAAGAAAGAGCCCTATGAGAAAGCACTTGGCGACAGTGGGAAGGAAAAACTGTCATAACCAGGCTCAGGGAGGGGCGGGGCCATCTGTCACGACCAGTGAGAGGGGTGAGAGGAGGAAGATGGGACAACAGACGCATTGTAGAAGAGAGCCAGAGATAAATAACAACTAATTATTAAAAGCTAAGTGGAGAACAAAGACTGTGCACTGTGGGAATCCCCCCGCAGCATAACTAAGGCAGGATTCAGGGTCACCTGATCGCGCCCTGACGTAATCGTAACAGTAGAGACGGCGTCTGTGTCCCATATCCAAACTGGGCGATGGTTTTAAATAGTTTTAAAAATCCTCGAAACCACAAGTTAGTCTTCAGTCGGGGTGATGTCCTCAGAAAGGCCAAAGATTTTCTCCAGTTTGAACCTCTGACCAATAAAATCCACCTTCATCAAACGCACTGAGAAACTGCAGCGCTTGGATACGGTAATGGTCTGTATTTGTATAGCGCTTTACTAGCCTAAGGACCCCAAAGCGCTTTACACTACAGTCATCACCCACCCATTCACACTGGTGATGGCAGCTACATTGTAGCCACAGCCGCCCTGGGGCGCACTGACAGAGGCGAGGCTGCCGGACACTGGCGCCACCGGGCCCTCTGACCACCACCAGTAGGCAACGGGTGAAGTCCGAGCCGGGGCTCGAACCGGCAACCTTCCGATTACAAGACAAACGCCCAACTCTTGAGCCACGATCGGCCCGTGTGCTCGGATATCCTCACACACGCCTTCCTGATATTGACACAGATCTGACAGGTGCAGGAAACATTTTTACGGCTCAGTTTTGTCACCACGTGTGTGAACACATGCACATACACACAATCACACACAGGAGGAACAACAATGAGAAGGTCTCAGCTTCTCAGTTTCAGCTCGGGGACCTGACAAATCTTTTCCATGATGACTCACTGGATCGTTCTGTGCGCGTTGGTGTGTGTGCGTGTTTGTGCGCGCGCGCGTTGGTGTGTGTGCGTGTTTGCGCGCGTGTGTCACTGTAGTCTGCAGCAGACTGTCAGTGTGATTTGAGGAACACATGATTCCAGAGAAAGAGGACAAGTTCATCACCAACAGTTTATTAACACGAGACACTCGAGTCCTGTTCAGTTGGACACGTCTCATGACTTCCTCACTTTCACCCGAGACTGAAACACACGGATCTTATAAACAAATAACAAATAAAAAACACGGCTGCTCAATACTATTACCAACTTCGTCTCTCATTTCCTCTTCTTTTCCTTCTTCCAGCACACTGAGAGAGTCAGACAGCAACTGAGCAAACAGGGGGAAGGGGACACGTGGTGTCTGTGTCCCGCTGAGGTGTGGTAAGGACTGAAGGGAGAAGGAAAGGAGGGTTTCAGGACACCTCAGGGCGCAGAAAGGCCAGGAGGAGGAGGAGGAAAGGAGAAGAGGAAATGTAGGAAAGGGGAGAATAAGTTGGCTCAATGCTATTCGAGTCGCCCTCACACTCCCTCCACCTTCTCTCAAGCGGGCCTTTCCAAACTCAACACACATTTTCCAGAGTAAGTCAAAGAAAGATGGATGGATGGAAAAATAGCCTAGAGGGCTGGAAGTTTATGAATTAGGAAGCAGGATAGGAAGGTATATTTCTCCTTGTTCCCTTTCTTTTTTGTTGTTCCCTATTTTCTCACCCCGTCCTTCTCAACATCATCTCTCAGGGAGTAAAAGAAGCGAGGTCTTTCTTTCTAATCTGCTCGGGTAAGACGTAGGCAGCAGTTCTCGGTCCTCACCCCCTCTCTCTCACACATACAAACTCCTCCTAATGTCGCCCCAAATAAGCTTTCAGAAGGTAAAAGCACAAGCAAAGACAGAGGGACAGAAAGAGAGCATGCAGATCACGCAGTGACACGGAGATGCTGGCAGTAACAGCCAACCTGAGAGAGTGGCTGAGTAAGGGAATATAGGACAGTGTGTTTTTATGGTAGGAAGAGTGTGTGTGTGTGTGTGTGTGTGTGTGTGTGTGTGTGTGTGTGTGTGTGTGTGTGTGTGTGTGTCATGGGACTCTAGCTTCCTGCAGGAACTGACACACACAGCAGTTCTAGTGAGCCACCCAGGACCTCAGTCAGCACCCCCTTAACACGCACACTCACACACAGCCACACACTCACACGTAGACCTGCACAGTGGCCCCTGGAGGAGAGTTAACACAGTTTTGAAAGGGGGGGGGGCCAAGGATGGGAGGGTTCGGCACGTCATAGACACCCCAAGGGTCATACTTTCCTATCCTCCTATCCCTGCAGAGCTTAACGAGAGACGGGGCGAGCGCGGCACAGAGAGAGAGAGATAACCGCATATTTACCACATTCAGCAGTATCTTACGTCCCTGCTGGGATCCAGTCAGAGGAAGTGTTTAACTGTTCTCTGACGGGCTGCAAACCGGAGCAGCAAAACTAACTACAGCTGACAAACACCTACAGTAGTCCAGCTGTTTCTGGAAAATGTGGACTTTGATCTTTACCGAGCACCAATGACAGCGCTGAGGAAAACATCGCCAACGTTGTCGTGCCAAGCTTAGCATACGGGCCCAGCAGCTGCATCGTTTGCACACGTGAACCTTTGAGTCATTGCAGCAGTTGTGAGTCTGGTAGCCCTGTAGTTTTAATAATAATAATAATGATGGATTGCATTTATATAGCGCTTTTCGAGACCCTCAAAGTGCTTTACAATGCCACTATTCATTCACTCTCACATTCACACACTGGTGGAGGCTACAGGTGCAGCCACAGCTGGCCTGGGGCAGACTGACAGAGGCGAGGCTGCCATGTCGCGCCATCGGCCCCTCTGGCCAACACCAGTAGGCGGTAGGTGAAGTGTCTTGGCCAAGGACACAACGACCGGCTCGATCCCCAACCTTCCGGTTACAAGATGAGCTTCCCAACCCCCTGAACCACGGTCGCCCCTCAATTGGCCGTGAGGCTGGAGTTTCTCCGATCACAATATTTCATGAAAGTAACATTAGTGCAGGGAGATTCAGTTCATCTGTGTTCATCTTCACTAACAAACCTACACCTTTAATAAACGAACAGCTTTACGCCAACTCTGCAGAGAAGATCACCGACAACAACAAGAAAGCAGCTTCTTTGTAAACCAGTTAGAAATTTGCTGTTGAGCATTCAGACACAGCTTCACGGTGAAGGCCAAATGTGACCTCTGTACTGAGAGACATAAGAAAAGAGGAGGCTCCGTCGCTCTCAGGGTGCAGGTCCGCCGTGGCCCGAGCCTCTGGTTGCTCCCGTGGTGGAGGATGCAGGCCGGCAGGGACCAGCGGCTCCCCCGTGACGCAGGCTTTAACGTTAAAAACACCCTCCGGTGTGATTAACCACCAACTGGACGACAACGTCTCCTTCAGCCTCTTTTTTCCATGAAGTCATTTAGGGTTGTTTTTCAAGTTTATTTTAGAGAAATACATTTTCTACAAATGCTAAACAATCGTGTTAAATACTCAATATTATAATAGCTGACCAAAATAGTCAAGATCATAATTTTGCCATGATTAAACGATAGATTCTTGGAACTAATGGACAAATATCTGCAGATGAATCAGTGGGAAAATGATTGGCACTGACGTAGAAAAGGTGCTAGCAACTGAAATCTTACAGCGTAGCCTGAATAACACAAAGTCTCTCCAAAATTCACAGATGCACCAGGATTTGGGACTGAAGCATAAATAAAAGACACATCCATGTAAGCCTGTGTGCTAACAGACCTCTGAATCACAGCTGAACCACAGCATGCCTTTATCCTGTCCTCCTCCTCTCGCCCCTCCCTGAGCCGGAGGTTTCTTCCTGTTCAAAGGGAGTTTTTCCTTCCCACTGTCACCAAAGTGCTGCTCATAGGGGGTCATATGATTGTTGGGTTTTCTCTGTATGTATTATTGTAGGGTCGACCTTACAGTATAAAGCGCCTTGTTGCTGTGATTTGGTGCCGTATGAATAAAATTGAATTGAATTGAACGAATTCATGCATTTGCATGAATTCACTGTATGTTATACTTGTATAACTATGCATGTGACAAATAAAGAACCTTGAACCTTGAACCTTGCCATCTTTAATACACACAATACAAATAAAATGGTCATTTCTCTTTAATGTTACACGTGAACCTTGAACAGCAGCTGGTTCTGCGGCTCATCTCCTATGGAGGCAAAAGGCTGAGCAACTTTAAATTTCCATCTCAGTGTTTAAAGACAAGCCAAGAGGAGATGGGAGGGAGACACGGAGACTAAGGAAAAACTAAATCTGAGAAAAAAATCTGCCATCTTCGTCTTCCTCCTAGGAAATTACCAAACCACAGAGAGCAGTGAAAAAGCACACAAATCTCTCTCGATTAGAGTATTATTGCGACTGACTGCTGCTCTGCCTAGCTACAGTTTTCTGTCTCCTCTTTCCTTCCCCTGAACCTTCACAGTCCCCTCGAGCTTTCTTCTTTGTCACTAAATCTTCGTTTCCATTTTCATCACCTCAAAGTTACCCCGAGTACACGTTACAAACGGCCAGCTTGGACTCACCCGCACACAAACATACGTCACCATGCATCTGTGTATGGGTGACACAGGTGTGTGTGTGCCTGTACACTAACCGGTCTGAACAGTCGATCCATCCCAGGTTCCTCCACACTCTGAAGACTCTCCTTCTTCGACAGCTAGAAAAAAGGAGACAGACACAGAAAATCAAATAAATGGTGGTTTTAACCTGCAGCTAATTAAAGAGCCACCACCTGCAGGACAGCAGAGGAGCCACACAATTCAATGATCATATCACAATCTTAACATGCCGTCAGGTTCTCTCTACAACTAAGAAAAAACAGCTTTGTGATTAAAATGGAGGTTTATGAAGCCGTGTTTATGCTTTCTGTCCTGCCTCGTGGTTTCACCGCGTGCTTTCGTCCAAGCATTACAGACACCAGTCAAGTTGAAGGCGACTCCTTACCTCTTCTTACTTTCAATCGAGCGTGGGAGCGCCTAAGGACATCGTATTTGTCTTTAAACACGTTTATTCTCTGGAGCGAATGTACTTGAACTTGAACCTACCAAGGAATTAACAAAACATGACAATGACCTGAGATCTCTCAGACTCGCACACACAGCTGATCAAAGCTGGATTGTCATACCGACTTCCTGGGTACAACAGGAAGGAGGGAAGTACAGCTGGCACACAAACAGGAAATGGCTAGAGCCACCACACAATGGGATTTCCCGTCCGCCCCCTCCCCGACACGCTGTGCCTCACTTCTCCCTCGCTCACCTCTGTCTCTGATCCCTCCAAATGTTTTGTTCTCATCCTGCTCTCACCGGTGACCTCCGCCCCTCCACATCTCTACACCTCTCTAATACTTCTCACTCCACGTCCTCATCAGCTCCCTGGTGACCAACCTCCTCCTCACATCAAACCTGAGCCAGAAGCTCCAAACAAAGCCAGAAGCTATAAATCAGCAAAGCGTCCCTCTTAAAAAAGAAACTAAAAGTCTGCATGAAAGTGATTTTTGTAGATGAATGAAGAGAGAGGGAATCGTTTTTATAACAGGAAAAAACAGCCGAGCTGCGTCACTACTGGACCCATATAATCACACGAACTTTAGCTCCTCCCATTAGCTGCAAGCAGCGTTGCAAAGTCACACCGAGCTGTAAACATCCACGTGCTGATGCACACCGAGCAGTGCAACACTCTCAAATCTGCATGATGTTTTTCACACTCCACATCATTTTCTCTGGTCTCGCGTGCTGAAGTCAGAAAGCTGCTGTGTCTATAGACTCAGCCTGGTTTGTGGGCTCATCTTATTTGACAAAAAAATAATAACAACTGTCTGCAGGACTCAAAAGTTTGGATCAAGTCTTCAACATCCCTGTTGGAGCCAGATGTGGACCACAGAGTGCTAACAAACGAATGGATCCCTGGGCGAACACAGGAACCTCCCACCGCAGCAAATACGTCTGCCAAAGACAGCAGAGAGAAACATACGAGACACCAGAAGAAAAACAAAGTACGTCTGCTGTGCTTCGTCACAATGACCAGTACGTTAGCTCCCAGCTGAGCCCTGAGTGGATGCCATGATTCATTAATACGCTTCAATATGATTTTTCCTCCTTGATGTCACATCGTCTGGGTCACGTCACAGCGCCCTGATGAAACGCTGCCGTTTCAGTGAAGATTCTCGTTGAACATAAAGGGAGACGTTTATAATAATAATAATAATAATGATGGATTGGATCTATATAGCGCTTTTCAAGGCACCCAAAGCGCTTTACAATGCCACTGTTCATTCACTCACTCTCACATTCACACACTGGTGGAGGCTACAGGTGTAGCCACAGCTGCCCTGGGGCAGACTGACAGAAGCGAGGCTGCCATATCGCGCCATCGGCCCCTCTGGCCAACACCAGTAGGCGGTGGGGTAAAGTGTCTTGCCCAAGGACACAACAACCAGGACAGAGAGGCCGGGGATCGAACCGGCGACCTTCCGGTTACAGATGCGCTTCCAACCCCCTTTATGACTTACGTGCGTCTGAATCAAAGGTTTTCGTTTCGAGGTTACCGGCCGCGACCTCGGTCTGTCTGAACTGGGCTTGCCCAGATCTTGTGACAACTATTTTTTTAAACCACTAAAAGCTGACATCATAATGAAAACCATCTTCCTCTGGTAGTTGGGAGAGTTTGAGATTATAAAAAGACCTCGTGGTAACTTTGCCTCAGATAAAGGCCCATTTCTCCTGATGAGACTGTGGGGAATACAGCGTGTTTCATTAGCCAAGCACACGCAGCTTTATTTAGACTCCCATATCCTCCCTCTGTCCCCCTCAGAGACAAACACACCGTTACTGTGAACCCTGTACACACCAGGCGGTCGGCGGGGGTGTACGTGTGCCTGTGAGAAGGATTAGCTCACAGATACTATATCAGTCAAGAGGAGGGAGTATCTGAGTGTGTACAAGTACATACGTGTGCATGTGTACCTGTAGCTTGGGTGCCCCATTACAAAAAAAGACCCACTTAGAAAGACACTTTGTGACCCGTGGGGTTAAAAATATAGCAATCATCATGTGTTTGCACATGCATCGCTTCTCTTCCTGCAGCACATCACAGTCCTCTTCAAACTCTAGCTCAAACTCGCGAGTCGTTTAACAGCTTAGCACAGCAGCTTCCGACAGGCACAATCTCTCGTTAGCTACATGTTAACAGACAGGTGTATTTTTGGCAAATGAATTTGCAGAATTTCCCTTTAACAGAACTTACATCATTAGTGGGAGAAAGTCACAAGCATTCGTGTCATTTTGTACCAGTTAATTGTGGTATTGATTTAAGATGCTATCACCGAGTAACATGATCACAGCCCAAAATATACAGATACTGGCAAGAAGGCAGAAAAAGACTGAGACAGCAGATGGCTAAAGATCAAACAATCCGACATGCCGCAGAAACAAAAACACAAATGAAACCCCCGGAGCACGACACACGGGTGACACCGTGTAAGAAGGAAGCTTCTGGGAATCCTTGGAGCATCTGCACACACACACACACACACACACACACACAGACACACACACACAGTTACTAACCCCTGAGGCACCTCGCCTATGAGTCTATTAAGGCTGCCACGATTAGTCGACTAGTCACGATTACGTCGACTATTAATCGTCGACGACTGATTTAATAGTCGACGCGTCGTTTGAAGCTTTGTAAGATCCCAAAAGACGCAGGAATAAGTAGTAGGATTTAAGAGTGTAATAACGGACTGAAACAGAAGATGGCAGCACTGCATGTACAAGGATGCCAGCTGCCGTTAAACCCCGAAGAAGAAGAAGAAGCTGTGTCCCAGAATTCATAGCGCGGCCCAGCTCAGTTTCCAGCAATGGCGGCAGCTAGTTAGTTTTAATATTACTCTTATTATTCTTTCTGGGTCACAAAATAAACGTTTAACATATTTTCAGGTGAGAATGTAGCTGTGTAAACCTCAAATATCTGCTCAGTTTATCAAGACACCACATATTTTCAAAAGCGCTCCGACGTTTTCGGAGACGTCTGTTACACACTAGCTCGATAGGTAGCCGGGGGCAAGCCTCGCTAGAGCCGTGAGAACACCGGACTCCCGGCAAATCGTTTTCAAACCCACCGCCGTCTTTCGCTACTCAGGTTAAACATGATATATGAGTCACTTAGATAACTTAAAAATGTTACTGTTTGGCTTTTTTCAGTATTTTATTTGTTCCTGAGCAAATCGGTTTGGCTGAGATTAAAGTTATAGTTTTTACACAGCTGAATAAACGTCAAGCAGACAGCTGATTATCAGAAGTGTGAGATGCTCGAGAATTTACTCCGGTGTCCTGTTATATTTTAGATAGCAAGGAGTTTATTAAACTTCACCGAAACAATCTGCAAATTTCATTAAAATGTAATAAACTATCATCTTGTCTTTATTTTTAGTTAGCACATACCTTAAACACTTAAAGCTGTAAGCTAATGATAGTTATATAAGAGCAGATGCTGCTGGTGCAATAAGCTGTACATCCAATGGATGATGATCTGATTAGTCGACTAATCGCAAAAATAATCGGTGACTAGTCGACTATCAAAATAATCGTTTGTGGCAGCCCTAGAGTCTATGTGAGTCCTAGAACGTGTGCTTAAGAAAGGACGCCTATCGAGTACTATAAATAAGAACACCTGGTTTACTGCATGAGCATAAACACAGACTATTTGATTGTGATTTGGTGGCCTGAGTACTTTCCACTAATTAGTGTAAATACAGAATATCTCACCTGCTTGAGCAGGTGACCTTGGTGTGGGGCCTGGGGTCAAGGCTGTATGTGGCCCACGCTGTCAAACTCAATTTCCATCACGGGACACATACGACACGCTTTGATCTTAAGTGGGCAAAACCAGTGAAACACTCTTTTCTGTCAGTGTGAAGAAGCTTAATGACGCATTTAATCACGGTGATATTGTGATATAAGAAAAAACTGTACATCTCAATTTTCCTACATGAAAATGCTGAAGAGAAACGCTGGTGTAGTAAAAGAAATCTGATTATAGAAAAGCTCATTTCCTAGACTGAATTTTCTGTTTCATAATTACAGGACAATCATTCAAACACTGTGGACACTATAAAGAAGCCTACAGTGGAAAACTTGGACTTTTCTGTCATTCAGCTGTTTATCTTCTACTGTAGTACGAGTGGCCGTGTGGGAGGTCTATGCAAGTGAGAATCGCTCCAAGCCAAATGCTTTCCTTTCTAAAGGTGTCCAGTGGGCTGGACTGGAGCCTTTGCCGGGCTGATTCTGGTCACTGGGCCTGATGTTTGGCACCCCTGACTCACCTGTACGCAGACAAATAATCAGATGTAAACACATGCATAACACATACACAGTAACTGACAGTACAGCAACACTCCTGTCTGCATTATAATGGGCTGTCACGGTTCATTAGCCAGTCAAGCATGCAATTATACCAGGGCGTCCACAATGACAAAACACACACGGACTCACAACACCAGTGTCCGGGTCAAAAACGTGCAGAAATTAGACAACGAACCATCAACGGTGCGATTAGTCTGCACGGGCTGAGCCCGTTGGGTCGTGGAAGCTGAGGAAATATGCTCAGAGCTCTCTGTTACCAGGTTTATCTCAGAGCGCCTGCAAGTCGCCGCTGTTGGACGCTTCAGTAATTAATCCTCTTTGCTTCAAAGACACTCTGACACCAGCTTCCCAACAAGTTAGATATTCTGAAAAATGTGTTTATGTGACGAATAAAGGCTGCAGAGGGGATGATCGAACACCCGGGAGCAGCCTGGGAATGTGAGTTCTGTCATACGCTGCAAATATTTCCCCGTGCACCACAGAACCTCGCAGACGGACGGCAGCACTGTCACGTATACTACAGTTTGGATGGTAGTCGTCCAATCCTCCGTTTTTCATTTCTGCACATCAAATTTTAGAAACGCAGGCGAGGAGGGCTGCAACATGCAGTTCTGCCTCTGCATCATGATCCCGTTGTCATAAACAAATATTTACACAGTTGTTGTCACTGGCACAGTTATCCACACACACTCTACCTCGTTCTCCCCTCTCTCTTCCATTATTGGCATCCTCTCCCCCCTCCCTCGTCTGCTCTACCTTTGCCTCTTCAGTATTTTCCTACCACCTTTCTTTGATATTTGCTCCTTTCTTAAGTGATTCTTGGATCCGTGCTCAGCCTCCATGCTTTTCTCTTCGGCTCTTACTGCAGCACCCATTTAAATGTATTTCCTGTTTCCCTCTCTGTCTTTATCTCTCCCACCACATACCAACTCGCTTCCCTTCTATCTTTGTTTCTCCTTCTCTTCTGTCCCATGAAAGCAGTTCCAGTCTCACAAAGCGAATCCTTTGTCTTTTCCCCTCCTAAACAACACATGCACAGTATCAGGGCCATTTATTCCCAGAGCAGCCCAAGGCTCTGCTGTTCCCAGATCTCTTTGACGAGCGGGTCACTCTGGCCAATCGCGCACCGGCCAGACAGCCCAGAAAGGCGGGATGTGGGTCACTGTAGCCAATGATAGGCGGATCCTTTTCCCACAGGGGCGAGCTGATTGACAACTAGCGCTGGACAGGAGTCAAGAGGGTAATTGTCATCTGACTCTCTCCCTCTCTCTTTATCTGTCCGTCTCTGCTTCTCATCCTAGACACTCATTTTTCCCGTCTACTCCCTCTCTTACTTCCCCTTTCCAACTCACTTCCTTGCCCCCACTCCTCCCCACACACCCATCATTTTCCCTATAGCACTGAAGGACTCTCTCATTGGCTGCCCTCCCTTTCCCTCAGGAATAACTTGGTGACGCTACTGGCCGAGGGCTGATGCCAATCTACATCCCCAGCATGCCCCTCGGGAGACCCCCAAACTTCAATGGCCTGTGTCACACACGCACACATGCACACACACGCACACACACACACACACACGCACGCGCACACACACACACAGAGTCAGGGGACAGGGACAGAAGCTGATTAACCAAATACTTTTATCAGCAGTAAAACCGCTCTCTCTGCCTGCCTGCATTCTGAACAAAACAGCCTTAAAACACAAACACACACAGACACACATCCCAAGCACTGAGCCATTGGCCAGAATCACCAGGCTAGTCTGAGGCTTGGGACAGCGTGTGTGTGCGTGCATGTGTGCTTTTGTTTGTGAGCGTGTGTGTAAAGGGACAGAGTTAGCAGAGGGCTTAGATGGATGGCAGCGAGAAAGAACAACAACCACACAAAGCCTGGCGGACAAGCTCCATCGCCCTCTCTATCTTCCTCTTTCCTCCTTTTTCTGCTTTGCCCTCCTCTCCTGTTTTTTCTCTCTTTCAATCTGAATTGTTTCTATCTGATTTCGTTCGACAGATTTTGAAATTCTCTTCGCTTCAGCAATCGTTTCTTCTTTCCTCTCTGCTTACAGAAGTCCTCGTCTTCGTTGTTTTGTCATGAACAACCTCTCTGTTCTTTCTTTTATGTACGAGGTCATTGTGATTGTAATCTCTATCAACAGATTCTGCATATGAATATGTATAATCTGCAGGAGGGAGGAGTTTTTCTGATCCTGGAAACCTTCTGGCTTCCATTTGTCATCTTGGCCAGCCAAGTCTGAGCCAGTTTGGTCATGTAAACAGGATATATGGACCAAGTGCAAATGAGGAATTCATTCATTGGCTACACCGGGCAGAGGCGAGTCAGGGCCATGTGGGGACCGTGGACCAGTAAAGGTCAGTGACACTGAACGACTTCATGTTGGGTGGTGCAGAGCGGGTGGATCCCCAGTTAAACTTCTTTTTTAACTTTGAGGAAAACAATTGAACCGACAGCAGCGACGCAGATCAGCGATATATCAGCGACAGTGACGTATAACAAGGCAGCAAATGCATTACAGTGTTATTTACGCACACGTGTCAGTGAGCGACCGGCCATCAGCAAGACAGCGATGCAAGAGTAAATCAGTCCCTGTGCAAACGCCCCTCTAACCAGCAGACTAACCAGCGGTGCCCAAATGAGTCACACATCCCAGACCTTACCAAAATAAACCAACATAACCACGCACGCTTTGCTGCTGTAGAAAACAATCAGACTTTCTGGTTTTATCTTTTAGTCCTGCGACTCGCACAAACTCATCTGTACAGCAAGGTTTTTAAGGGATTCCTATTAACACACTACGAAGAGAACGCAACACGCACACACAGACACACACAGACACACACAGACAGTACAGAGCTGATGTTCAGGGCCAAACAACACAGCTTGAGATTAAAGAGCCTCTCTGATCTGACATTTGTTTTTCTGTCTGTCAGAGAGAGTGTGGCGGGAAGACGAATCGATAGCAGAAGAGACGTGTAGAGGAAGAAAGAGGAAGTGGAGGAGGATAAAAAGGCGGTGGAGAACAAGAGCAGAAGGTGAGACAGAGGTTAGAAAGAAAGCAACAGTGAGGAAGGGCGAGAGGTGAAGGAGGGCAGCGAAAGGAAGCATAAGGAGTAGGACAGAAAGAGAAGGAGGAGAGGGAGAGCATTTCTCCAGAGTACCATGACTCCAGGGAAGGCTCCAGAAATAACTGAACTAGAAGTTTCCCCAGCAGCTTCCACTCACCATTACAGACTGGTACACACACACACGTGCGCACACACGCGCACACACACACGCGCACACACACACACACGCCATATGAAGGTTCAGAGTTCACCGAGACAAGACTGAGCACCAACAAACCCGGATGATGCCAGAAGGAGATGAGAGACATGATGAGCTACAGTTGGTGCATATTCACACACACACGTGCACACACACACACACACACACACACTCTACATGAACACTAAGAGGAGGCGGGGCTGCAGGGTGGAGGGTACATAATTACCTTCTCTTGTACTACAGGCTCGAGAGTGCTTTTTGACTGAAGACACCAATTTCACGCTAAGGCATTATTTAGCTTGATACAAACTTGATTAGGCTTTACAGAGAGAGAGAGGAGAAGGGAAATAAACAGCTTTGTGTCATACCGCATCGCTGGCGGACAGATTAACTCGCTAGTCACGCTCCTTCTGGGAGTAACAAGAAAAATATACAGACACAGCGCGTGTGCGCTCCGAGCGTGGCTGCTTGTTTGTTTGAGCAGACGTGTAATCAAGCATCTTAGAAAATGTACTTTCCATTTTTGAAACCTCATTTTTAAAGAACCTTTTTCAGATTTTGGGGTGTTTCATGTTTTTGCAGCTAAAATTCAAACTGAGTTAGACTTTGAAACCCAGCGATCGCTCCTCGGGACGTTCAGCAGAACTATCCGTCCCCGCTACTGCAAGGAAAATGATCAGGACGTTCATGTTTGGTAATAAATCCTGACTGCTGAGCCAAATCTTTTAAAGGTAAGAGAAATGTCAGCCTACTGCAGGCCCACACCTGCACAAATGTTGCACCTGAAAAGCCCAAAATTATGTCGCGTAATACAGACGAACTGCACAAAGACTAACACTGGAAAACTGCGTGTGTGTGTGTGTTTTACCGACTGGAAAGCAGATCCTCTGATTTTACCAGTTACTGTGAAGATTGATCCAGACGTGACTGAGACGGAGCGAGTGAAAGCTTCAAGCTTCACCTCCAAAGTTTCTGAACCTTCAGAAAGTACTACCTGCTAAAGGGGAGTTTTTCCAAGTCCCAGTGGTGGAAAAACAACGAGCTTGTCCAAAGTTTCCTGGTCCCCGAGGAAAACAGCTATAAACAGCATCATTGTGTCAGGACTGCTAATATTTAGACTCAGTCTCCCTTTTCCAAACTAACTTCTTGCTCTAAGTCACCAGCATGTCTGTTAGACCCCATTCCTACTCAGGCTTTCAAAGAACTCATTTATCTGTATTAACAGGATATCTACCACGAGCTTTCGAGGTAGTTGCAATTAAACCACTAGTTAAAAAGCCTTTGCTTTCTTACTCTCCAGTTGTCTCAGCTAACTATGGAGCAATCAGTTTCTTGAACAGATAGTTATCACACAGCTACGTTATGTTTTCCAGAGGAACGATTTGAGGAGTTTTAGTCAGGATTTATGTATCACAGCACAGAAACAGTGAAGGTTACAAACCATCTCCGATGGCCTCTGAGGGCAGACTGTTAGACCTCAGTGCTGCATTCAATGCTCTGTTAATCACATTATTTTAAACCACTGATATTAAAGGAAATGCATTCCAGTGATTTGACTCTAATTTCTCCATATAAATGAGTCTTATTCACACAGTTCAGTCACAGGCTTCTGTTCTGGGCCCAGTACTTTACATCTGCCTTCTTTAGGCAATATTATTAGAAAATATAGCATCCGTTTTATATTGTTATGCAGATGATATCCAGCTAAATGTATAAAGTTTCTATACAGTCTGATAGCACAAATTATTAGTTGACAGTCTCCAGAACACTGCTGGGTCTTTACCTTACAGTATATAAATGAACATAACCTTAACTGAATTGAATTAAAGGACAAGGCTGCAGGCCATGTGCATTTCAGCTGAAACTGTTATTGTTCTCTGCTGGATTCAATTGAGTGGCTTAGAAAGCCGAGAAACAAGAAATATATTTACAGACATTCAGAGAAAATTGTCCACAAATGTAGTTATTTTACTGTTTAATGTTCGAGAGGAGAGGAGAGGAGAGGAGAGGAGAGGAGAGGAGAGGAGGAGAGGAGGAGAGGAGAGGAGAGGAGAGGAGGAGAGGAGAGGAGAGGAGAGGAGAGGAGAGGAGAGGAGAGGAGAGGAGAGGAGAGGAGGAGAGAGGAGAGGAGGAGAGGAGGAGAGGAGAGGAGAGGAGGAGAGGAGGAGAGGAGAGGAGAGGAGAGGAGAGGAGGAGAGGAGAGGAGAGGAGAGGAGAGAGGAGAGGAGGAGAGGAGAGGAGGAGAGGAGAGGAGAGAGGAGAGGAGGAGAGGAGGAGAGGAGAGGAGGAGAGAGGAGAGGAGGAGAGGAGGAGAGGAGGAGAGGAGAGGAGAGGAGGAGAGGAGAGGAGAGGAGAGGAGAGAGGAGAGGAGAGAGGAGAGGAGGAGAGGAGAGGAGGAGAGGAGAGGACTTCGATTGCTTATCAACTGAGTCTATGGCAGAAAGCACTTCTGCATTTTTAAACGTGGTCTGCACTCACCAACATACAGTCTCTTATTCTCTCTGCTTTATCACTTTCTCTCCGACACCCATTTCACTCATGATTCACACAGAGCAGCTCGAGCAGAGCAGCACATGCAGGAGAAAGCTTTGCTGAGCACATTTGCTCCAAGTCTGGATTCAGATTTTCAGTCCATCTGATTCAAGCTTGTATTTATATAAAGTGGTGTGATTTATTTAAACCAGTAAGAGGATGAGAAAATTAGGCTTAACTATTATTATAATGTTAAATTGCAAAAGCAAGGAGCAAAAAGGAAAAATTCCATTTTCCTTGAAAATGTTTCTTCAGTGTGTTTGTCAGTATGGAGTCTCATTCACCCTCTTCCACTTTCTCCTGCTCTCACTCGCTCCATTGTAAGTGTCACAGCAGGGTGCCCGTGCCTTTTGACTGGGAGGAGAATAGAAAGGAGTTAGAAAAACCAACTGAAGACTCCGACACTAAAAAGAACCATTGGTAGGCCTATAGTAGGGAGCGCTACAAAGACCTGGCAGAGTGTTTAATAAAAAAGGAACACAACACAAGCAGCTTGTTCTGTTGAAGGCTCCGTGCTCTGAGGACAATGCACATTAGTCTGGGTCCAGGCTGCGTGTGTGGCTGTGTGTGCACGCACAGACAAAAGCCAAGCGAGCTAAAGATATCAATCAATCATAAAAAACAAGAGAGAAAGGTTCATGTATTAAAGAGTAACGCACATTAAAAAATGGGAATCCTAGAGCGATCTCAGACAAGCAAGAAAAAGAAGTCTGATTTGACCTTTTACCTTTAACCTGTCCTAAAACGCAACCTCAGAGGGTTAAACAAGGTCAGACCTGGAGATACAAACGTCTCTCACACACACTGTGTGTGAGTGTGTGTGTGTGTGTGTGTGTGTGCGTGTGTGTGTGTGCGTGCATGCATGTGTGTGTGTGTGCGTGTGTGTGCGTGCGTGCGTGCGTGCGTGTGTGTGAGTGTGTGTGTGTGTGTGTGCGTGCATGCATGTGTGTGTGTGTGCGTGTGCGTGCATGCGTGCGTGTGTGCGTGCATGCATGTGTGTGCGTGTGTGTGCGTGTGTGTGGGGGTGCACGTGTGTGTGTGTGTGCACGTGCGTGTGTGTGTGTGTGTGCGTGTCTGTGTGCGTGTGTGTGTCTGTGTGCGTGCGTGTGTGTGTCTGTGTGCGTGCGTGTGTGTCTGTGTGCGTGCGTGTCTGTGTGCGTGCGTGTGTGTGTGTCAGATAGCTAAAGGGGGAGGCCTGCCCAATAAATATATTATGCATCAGCCAGGTGTGCAGAGGGGCGCTGCTAATTGCCCCCACCACTAATGTTTAATGTACAGAATACGAAGAAGTATGAAGCAGGGTGAGATCACTGAGGGAGGGGGGTCGTTATAAGGCAAAGGAGCCGAAGAAGGGAAGGAGGCTAAAGGGAAGACGAGGAGGCTCGAACAGAGCAAACCGAGTGCGTTTCTGTTTGTTAGCGTTCTTGTTCTTATGCACCTCATAGATATCATGGAAGATAACGGACATATGGATGGGTCGCTGAAGTTACTGCAACACCTTAGGATCCAATAAGCTCCAACTAAGACAACACAAACTACAATACAAAAGACTAGTCAAACACCCCAGAGCCTCCAGAAAAACAGAACAGGCAAAAGAGTCAGTGAACAAAGAACAAGCCTATAAGAGACTGAAAGACAAGCTTAAACACACACATGCACACACAGACACACACTGTAGGAAACTTAGAAGGGCCCAAGTCCTCTGGGACCATCTCGTGGTGGGGGGGTACAGGCTTGGCAAGCAGGGCCTGGTGTGTGTGTGTGTGTGTGTGTGTGTGTGTGTGTGTGTGTGTGTAGTCACACAGCATCATCTTTCTCTTCTTAAAAGCTGAGGGCACAGGCATGCACCGAGCTCAGCTACACTGTGACACGCACACACACAAGCACGTGTGTGTGTGTCTCCAGAGGGGTGTGTGTGTGTGTGTTAAGGTCCAGTGAGTTTGCAGCTGATAAACGAGGCTAGCTAAGCCGCTACAATGGCACAGTCCTGGCCCATGACGCCCCTTTCACACACACACACACCAGGCTGGTCGCTGATAAGGAGTTGTCGCTGGCATACACACACCTCGCTGAGGGACTTCACCCTTTCTAGACACACACACACACAATAAAAACCTAACCAAGCCTACCGGATGACATGACCTTCTCTCATCCATTATTTCAAACAAAACCCAAATTTCCCGCTCAGCCTGATGAGGAACGGTTCCTATACTCTGTGACTTATGAAGTCATTCATCACTAGAACACGCTTAAGGACAGAAGTCTCATGAGTGGAACAAAAAAAATTAACCGTGAAAACAGACACACGGTGCTAAAATAATAAAATATTCAACATGATAAAGATAAAGAGTAACTCAGCAAACTTTATATGTGCTCCATTTAAAACTGTTGTACAGGTTATATTGTATCCAGAGTGTACGGATGCACTGATTCTGGAACTGAAGCAGGTTTTATGTGCTGATTCTAGCTGTTATGTAGTTTCCATTTGAGACAAGGAAGCAAAGGAAAGGACACATCTTTCAGCTCCTCATCAAACCATCGTTGAAGATTACGTCATCTGTAGATGTCCCCGTATTTACTGATATAAGCCAGACCAACACGAACAGAGGTTCACTCGTATGACATCAACACAAGCTCGAGCGTCTTCGTTTGACTACATTTATATAAAAGAAATAACCACGTTTAATTACAGTAACGCTACAGGTTACAGTCACATGTAAGATTATGAGCTCTGTTCTGTTCGAGTGTCCTGAACAGTCCTGACACTGAAGCAGCTAAAGGGAACCCAGTAGAGGTGGGAATCACTATACATCCCACGATACGATATTATCACAATACTTAAAGCACGATACGATATTATTGCAATTTTTTAAAAATATTTTGCGATATTCAGATTCTGTACATAAAGGTAAACTTTATCAATATTCATTTTATCTAATAACAAAGTCTCACACTCAGTCTTTCTCTCATTTCAGTCAGTTTTATTGTTGACAAACTGAACGGTTTGTATTACAGTCTAGTCCAACTTAACTGAACGCAACCATCTGGTACAATTATAGCTATTCTGAACTATGCAATATGAAAACTATGCAGCCCCTTCAGCAACTGAAGAATTTGAAAGTAAATTAAAACAAAATATAATTTTACATTAAATGAAAAAGTTTTAAACTTAATTAAAATAAAACATGTCTTAAATTAAAATAAGTAAACTGTCATGTTTATTGCTGCCAAAAAAAAGTTAAACACATTTGGACAGTGAAGGAATGTCAGGATTCTTGCTCAGAAAAAGGATCAACATGCTCTGAAGTCGGAGTTCCAGTCCACAAACACTTTTTTGTAACAAAATATCGATTTCTGCTGTCCCTGTATCGATACATTATTAGCAAATAAAATATCACGATACAGTATCGATTTTTTCCCCACCCCTAGAACCCAGCCCTCAGTACTCTTTATTATTTAAACCTGCACTTTTGTTCTGTGTGTAACCAAAAAGGGATATTCTGTTTGTTTATATTCTGAGCTTTCAATTGTGTTGTAATTTGATTCTAATTGAGTGCAAATCAACATGAGCCCATTACATTCAATGCGTGCTACTGCTGGGCTCCACCAATCACCAATTACATTAGCTTGTTTTGTCCCATTAAAAAAAAAACAACCACCAAAAACTCAAATCCACCCCCCGCCGAGCAGTCAATGGAATTTTTAACAAAGCTTTCTGAAAGCTATTTAATGGTTCAGCAAGCCTTAATGCAAAGCCACGACGGGCTTTCGTACAGGAGTAACTCAGTGTGGCTGTATACACGCTGATTGGACTATTTTGTACTGTTAGAAACAGTGTTAACAAACAAACAAACAAAGCAGATCTAAGACCAAAGCTAAAAAACATGGTTGTTTTCAGGTCACGTGTGCAGGGTGTCTGAATTTTATGAGAGCCAGTCGCCCCATGAAAGTCTGCAGCTTTGCCAAAGAGTAGAAGTGCTCTAATGTCAAAGCCAGATGGGAAGAGGAGAAAGAAAAATAGATGGGAAAGTGAGAGTGGATGAGAAATGAGAAAATAACTGTACTGTATTATACACACAGCACACAATCCTTCATACTGACACTGCTGGCAGAGACGATGCTTTAACCAAAGTGCGAGTGCGTAATGTCAGTGAACAGCGCTGTCAGAAAAATGGAGTTTCTACCCTGACAAATATTCACGGTTCATTTTGATATCAGAGGAAATGTTTTTAAAGGTTTGAGAGAAATACAACGAGGTTCTAAAGAGCTGCGGGTCAAAGGTCAGCGTGTAGTTAGATCACATGACCTGCTGTTTATTGGTGCTTTCGTTTTGCCTTTGTGGGAGCAGGATGATCAAAAACGAGCTCACTGCCTCGTAACTCAGTGACATTTCCAGTCACAAATCGGCGGGTTGGCAGCTGTTAATTTCAAGTCTTGAGCAGTTAATTGACAATAACTTTAACTCCAGGCAATGAATAATTACCATCCTAGAGTTTCGTATTACACTTAAGCCATGTACTTACAGGAATTATTATGCATCCCCTACTAGCGTGATTGAAGCAAGACGTATCATTAGTCCGTTCTGTGATTAGTCAATCAACATAATGTGAAGCCATTCTGATGATGAATTATTTAAGTCATTTTTCTGAGCACAAAAGCCGAGTGTTTCCTGCACCAAGACTCTCCGGTGGGTGGATTTGCAGCATTTCTTCGTGTTACATTAAAGTAATTGCAGTGTCTGGGAAAACTGTGATGAACATTTTATCTTCATTGAATGAGACCTGCTGTGATATACTGTCGGGAGAAAGCAGCGCTCACAAAAAGAGAGCTGGAGGTGGTAGAATCAAAGATGCTGGGAAGGCGAGGCTGAGGCGCTTCGGACACGTGCAGAGGGACAGTGGATGTACCGGACAAAGGATCTCGAACGCAGAGCTGCAGTGGAGGACATGCAGAGCTGCTGGGGAGCCACTGTGGCGACCCCTGAAGGGGGCAGCCCAAAGAAGAGGAGGATCCAGCAATAACTTCCAGCTACAGTGTCAATATGATGTCAGTCAGCTGAACACGGGCAGTAATTATTAGATGGAAGATCAGTTTACACGCACACTGGTGAAAGGCAGACGAAAACGAGAAGGAGGAGATGGAGCGGAAAAGATGTCATTAGCCTAGAAGAGCTTAGCTCGGCGCACACCAACGCCGAGCCCGACCTCACTACTCGCCCTCTCGGTCAAAGCGCTGCTTTGGCTCGACCAACCGCAACAACGCTCTGTACAGACCAAAAGTAAGTGCTCCACTTCTCTCCCCTGCCCCACCCCTTCCAATCTTCCCGCTCTCCTCCATCTCCCTGTCACATGCGCTCAACTCCCGTTTAATGTCCTGCAAATGAAGCGGATTTATTAATGTGTAATTAAGTAATAATCATCACTACATAATGCATGAGAGACTCCAGGGGCTAAGAGCTGAGCGAGAGGAAGAGGAGAGAGATAGGACAGCGAGGCTGCTGGAGCAGACAGAGAAGAAGAAGAGAAGGAGATTTCTGCAGCCTCGCTAAAGACACACATTAAAAACGGATTAATCCACTGAAATAATATTTTGATAAGAGCAAAGCTGCTCTCTTTCATTTCTTCCTCCTTTTTCTCTCACCCCGCGAGCTTCACGGCCCGTCGTCACACCATTAGTCCGCGTTCAATTAACAAACTCCAATTAGTCGAGTCCCCTCACTTCTAACGAGGCCTAATCGCTTTAAAGGCTGCGCTGGTCAAGCAAGAACACAGTGGCTGTGTTAAATCAGAGAGAGGAACACGAGGACTGGTTTTACTGGTTGTCTTCAATATTACTGTTTGATTATATGGGTGCGTGTGACAAACATGTCCTATCATTACAAAGTACAATGAAAAGCAAAGCTGTGAGCAAATCCTATTTATGGCAATCGGATCCAAGTTTTTTTTTATTATTTTAATGGCAAATAAAAAAATAATAAAATTAATTTCCTGGTTATATTTACAACAGTCTGAACCACGTGTTGACAACATGTCACCAGCAGGCAGGAAACAGTCAGAATGTCAATAGAAAAAAAACAGGAACCTAAATGGTTAATGGGTAACCGTCAGGATTCCCTGCTCAGATCAATTCTGACAATCGATAACTAGAGATGGATTTATCACTCATCGGCCTGCACAGGCACCAGGTGGCTGGCAGGAGATGGATAAGGTGGATTTGGTCCTTCCTTGTCGCTGTTTCGGTATGCCTGGCTGGCCAGTAACCCCAGTCAGAGCCAGCCAGCCAGTCAGAGTTGGGTGAGCAGGTGAAAGACAGAAGAACATGAAAACACAGATAATCCCCCCGGTGATGCTCACCTCATCCTGGCCTCCATCACTCCCTCCCTCTTGCCCGCTCACCTGCTATGTGCCACTGCACTGGCCCCAAACACCTTTCCTCCCTCTACCTTTTACCCTTCGCCTCCTCTTTTCTCCATTTTCCCCCAATGCCCGGTCTTGCCAAGCTGTCAGTGGGGCAAGGTGTGGAGGGGAGATAGCAACATGCATGTACACACAGATGACTGAGTACGCAAAACGCACGGTGCTTATGCGAGCTACAGTACAAGGGCCGTGTTACCTTTGTGGTGGTCGTCAGCCTCAGCTTTGCTCTGCTTCGCTTGGCTGCCTGACTAAAGCTAAGCTCTGGTTATCCAGGCTGCCTTAGCGACACACACACAGCCTTCGTGTGCATGATGCATACAAACACACACACACACACACAATGCAACGATGGAGCAGTAGTCACTGGCCAACTGTGCCGAGTATCAACAACACTACAGCCGTATCCAACCCACGTTTCACAGAGTGATTAATGCAGTGCAATTTACTGTAAAAAGACAAGAAATATCAACAAGTGACGGGAAATTTATTATAAACAACTGCCACGCCAGAATAATCTCTCCAAACTGTTTTAATGGTGTTATCATCCAATCTGTGAACAAGTAGAGAATCAGAGGTGCAGACCCGAAACCACACATGCAGTGTTTTCTGCAGCATACTAGACAAGCACACGTCAAACCCAGCTTCACTTTTGGAAAGCTTCCTTTATAAAATTCAAAATCCAATTATTTTTTATTGGATAGGCGTAGTTATTCCTCAACAGTTCCATTTGTACTATAGCGACAGAGATGGGCCGCAAGCATCAACTAAAAATCGAAACAGGCTTCAGAGTAGATATCTGGAGGACAGTGACGATCACCTCGTCTTCCAAACGTAAGCCCTGCTTCCCTGGATGGAATGACAAACAGCAGGCTTATTTTTCTTCCCTGTACATATCACCCACATTATCAGAAACAACCCTCGAGCGAACACGCGTTCTGTCAGGACATCCTGTGTGGCCCTCCTGCTATCGACAAATTAATCTCACGCTGCCTCCGATGAAACAGGCTTATCCTGGGAACCTGTAGGAGAGGCTGAAATCTGTCCATGAAAGTCGTGCTGTTAATCAAACTAACCGCCCGGTTCGAATCACTGTCAGAAACCCACTCGCTTCCTAGACAGTCCCAGAAAGGAAAGGCCTGCATGGTGGTGGAGATGGGGGAGGGGGTGGCGACCACATGGTCAGCTCATCCCGTTGCCCATCTGGGTCCCATAAAGGAAACACGGAGGCCAAGGACACCACATGCCCCCATGCACGATGCCCACTCACCCATGCACAGCAATGAATACCATTTTTATGATAATGGGGAAAACTGAGGCCTCCTCTTGCAAAATGAAGAAAGATTTTTTTTCTTTCAATCCATCTTACAGAATAAAGACTTTGGCAAACTTTCAGAAAATCAAACCCTGAATTCCAGCTTCACATGTGTGCCTGAGTAGATTTTCAATATCTCAGTAAAGCCTGCTATTATTTAGAAACAGTGCAAACGCATACACACCACCGTGGACTTTATCTCTCTTACGGTGTTGGAGTTTGAAACATTTGAAGAGAAAATGTGCAAGAAAAAAATTGCTTGAGCCAATTTTATAGTAATGAAAATAAACACGAGTGACCCCGAGGACACGCAGAGTGGGGGCCAAGTGATTTGATTTGGGTCAAACAGTCACATATATCAATACAAAGCAGCATCTCAGGACAAGCTGATTTTTTTAAATTACATATTATTAATCAAGCCAATCACAACATCCCACTGTCAGAAACAGACCAGCGATCGCGTGGACCGGACACTGTGTCAGAACCCAACGGAGCACATTCAGCTGATGGAAGCGTCAGTGAGGGAGAGGTTCCGGTTAAATTCACTTGAACGCTGCCGTAGCCAGCAGCTGCATGCAATTAAAAAACCAAAATCCAAAGCGAGCCTGTGCCGCAAAACTACACGCGGACTAAACGATCCAACAGAAGGCATCTCGGTCACGGTCTCCTCTCCTCCACAGTGCCCGTGGACATGAAGTAGCCCGTAAACACTTTCTTACCTTTCACGGAGCGAGGTTTGGCCTGTTTGCGTCTCGACATCTCTGCTCCGGGGCTGCGTTCTTCGTTCTTGAGTTGGTTTGTGTTCCGTTACAGGCGGACACGGTCCGGCTGTCCGTCCTCCCGCACTCCGCCGCTGCTCCTCCGCCTGTTGCAATGCGGCAGCTTCAGTCTCTGAGAGCGAAGCGGCCCTTGGTCCAAACACGCCGGGACTGAGTGGGGGGGGCTTCGAGGCGAGAGCCTGCTCTTCCTCCGCTGTGGCCGGGGCTCGCGCAACCTGTAGAATAAACGGGGGGAGAACTTCCCGTCGTTGCCGCGACGCCGACAGCGGCTTTTAAATGTCTTCTCGCTTCGCCTTCTCCGGTGAAGCCCGAGCGCACTGACGGACCAGGGCGCGAGCTGCCGCCCACGCGCGAGGCAAACACCTGAGCAGGTCCCGAGCTGTGTTTAGAGGGGAGAAAAAGTAACAGCGGGAACCTTCGGGTGCGCGGAACCCCGGAGGTGGTGAGAATGTTTGGGAAATTGCTTTGGAAATGAACCGTGGCTTCTTCCCCAGCGCTCGCTTCGTCTTCGACGGGCTTTGTTTGACTTTATCGAAACTATTTCGCTCTGCGTTTCCCTCCAGGAACCGAGCAGCCTTCTGCGTTCCGTCCTGATAGTCTACACTAGGCAGTGGTGGTCTGGTGGCATGGACATTGCGCTCTTCCCCTGCATCTCCACCCCGCGGGGAATGCTGCTTTTACAACCCACGCTTTCTTTCTGTTAATATTTCCCAGTGTCCTAACGGCGGTGTTAACAGCAGCCCAGTATTTCTATGAGTCTAACCCTTCGCTAGCCTCTGTCTCCCTGCTTTTTCTTTGTCCTGACTCTGGCTACCAGTCTCCCTCCTCCTCCTCTGCCTGCCTCTGCTGGCGGGGCTGCGGCGCAGACACACATAATAAAGCCAAGGCAGGCAGTGCTTGGCTGGAAATGTAGCCGCGTCCCAGCAGGGGGATGTGAGAGAAGGGTCCCGGCGGGGGAGCGCTCTGATCCCGCAGGGAGCAGCTCGGCACAGCCCGGGTTGGCTGAGGCAGAGAGGCAGGAGAGAGGCAGGCTGTGCTGACGGGGAGAGAGAGGAGGCGCGGAGAGAGTTAGGCAACAGCGCCCAGCTGTGGCCGAGCGGCACAACTACACCGGGGGCTCTGAGAGTCGAGAGGGAGGAGACGGAGCTGGATTGAAGCGCGGAAGAGGTGCACCGAGTAACCGAGGCTAATAGCGCGAGGGGTAATCAGTACCGGTGGCTGCGTGACGTCACCAAGGTGACAGGAAACAAGACCGTGACGACATCACTTTGCAGCCGTGTTCTTCTGACATGTTGATCCAAAATTTTAGCCAACTGAGGACAGTGCTTGTGTTTTTGACTTCACCTACACGAAGCTGGACGAGTAAAGTAATAAGTCTAGTAGACATTGATTGTTTTTCACTCTCCATGTGCCTTTTCTGTGACATCATGATTCTGCAGCTAAATTCATTTTGAACATTTCCTTCTTCTGTGATCGTTAAACGTGCCACCGCCCTCTCAGTGCAGGCGTGTTTGGAAGGTCTACGTCTATGACAGAGAAGCATGAGCGTACCAGGCAGATTCATTCATTCAACCACAAAATGTTTTCACATTTATCTCTGTGTTGATGTCTTTCCAGCAGCTTCTGCCTTCCAGCCTATCGGTTTAGGCCGAGCAGCACATTTTCCACACTTCCAATGGAGACTTTATGAAATTAAATGTCTGCTGTTGTCCATTTCTGTGTTTACAAAGGCGTGGATCTCCATCGCAGGTTTACATTCTGCTGAGCTACTTCCTTCAAGAAACAAAAGGGGGTTGTGTTTAGGATACGCACATGGCCTTTTTCTGCGTTCGCACGGTGAAAATAAGTCATTCGACTTACTGTAAAGACATAATTCAATTAGCCACACAAGTGTGTGCAATGATGTGAATATGTGTGTGCGTGTCGGTCTGTGTTTGTGTGTCTTCTTTGGAGCTCCTTTTATTTCCAGTGAAGAAAAGAGGGACATGTCTGTGGACAATGTACGGCAGACAAAGAGGGAAAAATGAAAATCACTGGGTGCTTTGTTCTTGGCTCTGTGCTCCAACCGAGCGCTCTCTGACCGCAGCTGAGCTTTTCCATGTTCTCCCTCTCTCTCTGACTTCCCCTCTCCTGTCTCTCGCTCTGGTTGTCATGGATAGCTGGGTAACGTGGAGCTGCCTGTGTTGACCAGCAGGATCGCAGATTGAGCCTCCCTGCCCCCCAGCCCACCCCGTCCTCCCATGGAGAGACAGGGCAGCCTTTAAGATTGACCCCCCGCTGGGGTTTGCAAGGGTTTGGGGCGGGGGGAGTTCTCATCTCTGTGCACTCCATACCCTCCCTCGTCTCCCTCTTCCTCACCCTCCAACCTTCACCCTTCCCTCCAAATGAAACGAGTGCACGCCAGGAGACCCGTGTGTGTGTATGTGCACGTAAAGCTCCCCCAGGGTGACGGCTGCTGGCACGGAGGGGCAAAAGCCCTCGCTCAGCGGTCGGTCCTCCTTCCACCCCTGTCCCCCCTCTTCGTTTCTGCCGGTAAATACAAAGAGTGGGAAAAAAGCCCACATTACAAGCTCCTTAAGGGTCAAGGACAGGCCCCACTCTGAATAGCTTCTAAGAGTCGTATTGTTGATTCACATAGCCAGCGATTACACCCTCTGTCATCTCCACACGGATTTGGCTTTTTTATATACACAACAAGAGAACATCAAGTAGCAGCCACTGAATAAGTCGGCCAACAGACGTGCGGTGGGAATTGATACAGACAGCACATCAATGGAATAAACTGGGGGCAGATGTAGAATTACAGCCACAAAATGTGGATTTGGCTAAAAGATTTCATACCTCAACAGCAGTCGCTTCCACAGCCATGTGGAATGTGAGAGCGCTGAGATTATGACGCAGAAATGTAGGTGCCAGAATTATGTGCATTTTTTCATAAATGCATTCTGTATACGTTACTGTGGTTACATTGTGTCTGTGAAACAACAAGAAAAACCCACTTTTGATGCACTCGTCCAACAAATCGGTGCAGTGTCTGTGTGAGGTTTGTGGGTTTGAAGGCGGGAAAAAGGATAACTGTACATGTTTGTTGTCATGTGCTGCTTTAGAGCTTCTAAGCAGTGCAGTCGAAAAGATTTCCTTATTGATATAAACTTGAGGATGAGCATCTGAGTGGCCTGCGTGAAAAAATAGAAACATTAACGGGATGAGAAATACTGTGGACACCGTCTGCACTTTGGTTAATAAGACAAGGATGTCATCAGCACCAGTTACATTTCTCAGAGTAAAAACATTTAACCCGTCTGATATTCAAGTTATTAACTCACACGACAAAATGAGATTTACACTGCTGTCATTCTGATTTGTAGTTTTATTGTAATGAACCTCTTTCACTTTCTGCACTCGAGTCTCAGTTCAGTTCTCACAGTGGTCCGTCTGTGTGACAAAGACGCTACGTCGGCAGCTGTCGTCACAGCGTGCGCCACAGGCTGGACAGTCGAAGTTTAGAAACTTAACCCTTTCATGCATGGTGGTCGCTACAGTGGACACATTCAAAGGCCGTTGTCTCGTATTCGTGTCAGTGTTGATGATATACTTCCACACGAACACAACACACAGTGTATAATATTGATTCGTCTGTCAAATTCATAAGTCAGAACGTAAGTGTAAAAAAAAGTACATGTTTAAAAAAATGAAGTTCAGAAAAAAAATCCTGATTGATGATGTCATAATTCATGCATGAAAGGGTTAAAGCAATTGCCCTGTGATATTGCTGCAAAGTTCAGGTACACTGCATATTCCTCTTTTTTTAGTGTTTATTTATAAGATTTAAAGTTCAAAAAGACATAAAATCACACAAGACAAAGGAAAAAATTCAAAAACAACAACATCCAAGCACAGAGAAACAAACAAACCCACCGCTCAGTCAGTCCAAACGGTGTGAGGAACAAGTCCAGGAAGGAATCAGTGTAGTTTTACACAAAGTGCAGTCAAATTATGTTAATATGATTGAGAAAGGGCCCAGATTTCACCAAATGTAAAGCAAATGCCAGTCAGACCATAGAGAACCTCCTCGATATACAAACATGAATCATCTCACGCAGCCAAACCCTAAACGGGGGAGGAGAGGGTGATTCCAGGCTTCCTGACGTCGGGGTGCCAGTGAGGCACAGCGAGTACACCATCTGACTTTACTCTTAGGTCATGAAGCAGGCTAAATATGTTAGTGTGGGGCAGGAGGTTCCTTCCATTGCTTTGTGTTCATCACATAATGAGGAAACAGACAACATATTTCAAAGTCAGCAAGTTCTGCTTCATGTCATCATTCAGCCGTGATAAACAATCAGATTACATTTGTTCTGACTCCAAAAATACAAAATGAAAATATATGCAAATATGCAACTAGCCTTTGGCCTGTATTCTGTTACAATGACTGTGTTCAGAATGAAGACGCTTACTTTGGATTACTTCAACACTCATGTATGTAACGAATAATGGACGCGTTATTGGTAGAGTGTTAACAGTCATCCCTGTAACACCCAGCCCATAGAGTAGTAGCCATTTTTGTTTATTAACCCTCATAGCAAAATCCACAAAATGTTTTTGCTGTATCATCTTATGTATGATATCTTTTTATATATTATTATATATTTTTTGTATCACATTTGATAGATTGGGCGTTTTTGGCAACTTTTTGTTAACAACAATGTTTAGACAAAAAAAAAAAAAGAGTTTTGTCCAAATTATGGCAAGTATTGATCATGTTGAAGAGACAGAGGTCTCAGAAACTCATGTAGCAAATATGATACAAAGGGCATTACAGGGTTAATTGAATAGAGAAATGTCTGTAATGGTGCTGCAACAAAAGAGACGATAACTGTGTTTTCCTCGACTTTGTAGACTCACAGGTTCAAATCAAAACCAGTCAACAGCCTTTACAGCTCCATGGACCTCACATGTTCTCAGAGACTCAGGTTTGCCTTCTGCATTTGTCACATAGACTGTACATAAAAGATGGATGTAGCCACCATCAATCACCCAGTGGTTTGCTAAGCCCAATTCCCAGTTTTAGACTGGGTGGAGACATGAGCCCAACCTCAGGGCATCAGAAGCACTCCAAGCACCAATCCCAAGTCTGGATAAGTGGTGTCAGGAAGGCCATCCGACATCAATGTCACATCCAACACGTGGATGAATCCACTGTAGCAGCCCCCTGGGAAATAAGGGATTGCTGAAAGTTGGCTTTAGGTTGCAGCTGGAGGGTAGCATGGCTGATTATAATTTTTAAACCAAGTGCTTATCAGGCTGTCAGATTCAGCTGAATCCTCTTCCCAAAATTATCCCAAACTAATAGTTCAATGAGTTTGTCGATGCCACAGAGTTGGTGAAACCCAAAATTCTCTCTAATCCACTCGTTTTTTCACATTTCATACATCCGTAGCAAAAATGACAATTAGTTAAGTGCAGACGTTGCTAAAGGCTGACGGCGCCGTCTCCACATCAGCGTGAACCCTCCCTTTGTGTTGAGCTCTCACACACTCGGTGTCCCGTGCACCACTCTGCGTCTCACAGGAGTCAAAGCCCGAGACTGCCGAGGTGAGGAGCGCCCCATCCTCCACACTCTTGCTCCCGAACACGGGATCGTTGTGCTGCTTGCTTGCCTGCCACTAGTGGATAGAGTTCATGTTGTATTTATGTGGCCTAAAGCACACTCTCTCCCTCTCTTCCTTTATCATTCTCAGCCTCCCCGTCTCACTCGCTGCCTGTCTTCTGCCGCGCTGAACTCTCGCCAGCTCTACTAGGTCTCCCCTCTGCAGACAACAGTGTTCCATCTCGTTGCTTTTGCCCTAGATAGCGTCTATTTTTATAGGGAATAATTAGACACATAACTGATTTAAATACTAATACTGAGCCGTGTTCTTTTGTCTCAACTTAATGTGCGCTGGGTGCACAATGCCAAAGGTAAAAAGTGCACGTGCATTCACGCGTGCACAGTGTGTGTGTGCACTCTGCCGTCTAAAGTGATTTTTATGCAGATAGGCTCAGCAGTGGCACGGACAGAATGCAGTCTTCTGCATTATTTCAGTATAATTGATATGTGGCTGCATGTGCTGCACACACAAATACTGAAATGTGTGTTTGTAATTGTGTGAGCTGACAGGGGGCGATAGCATGTGGTGTGTGTGTGTGTGTGTGTGTGTGTGTGCGTGTGTGTGTGTGTGCGTGTGTGCATGTGTGTGTGTGCATGTGTGTGTGTGCGTGTGCGTGTGTGTGCGTGTGCGTGTGTGTGTGTGCGTGTGTGCATGTGTGTGTGTGCATGTGTGTGTGTGCGTGTGCGTGTGTGTGCGTGTGCGTGTGTAGGCTGCATTCATTATCCAATTGGAAGGTGAAAACAAGGGAGAACCTTTAGCCTGCGGTTACTTCTCATTAAATATTCAGTGTGGAAACAGAAGAAAGATCAACATTACTTTTAATATTTGTTTAGCCTCTTAATTTACACCCAGTCTCCTGTGCCAAGGTCTTTGAGGAGGTATCAGAGTTTATATGGAGCTCGACAAGGAGAGAAAACACAGGAGTGATGGTGAACTTTCTGCCTTACATTTTTATCTTTTTCATTATTCTTCTGTCATTTATACACCTTCGTGTTGGTTGATGCTCACATTAAACATGACCAAAGTATCAAACAATGAGGCCGGTATATGAATTAGCTGTAAACACACAGTTTCAGGTTGTTCTCGCTCTTAACTCTACGTGGTGTCACTGAAAGTGGTCGAGGAGACTTGTTTCAGACAGAAACAATGAGCTGAAAAAAAGAATAACAAGTCCCAAAGTCTGTTTCTGTTTAATGCACTATTCAAATTTCTGTAACACCGCAGAAAACACGATGAACTGGGAACCTGTGCGGGGTGCGTGCAGCATCTCACCGCCCTGAAATCGATAGAGTTAAGAAAATAGATCAATAGACAGACGCTTCTTTGCTGTCTTATTACAGTGTGGTTAACATTTTCATGTATGAGCAGACAGTGAAGTTCAGCAGGTCGACTGCAGCTCCGTGCCATTCAAATGTAATGACATTTGCCAGCCAACGGTCACAACGGTCACTTCAGCACAGGAAGTGACGAGCAGCAAAGACGTGCACTTCACACCAGAGCAGAGACAGAGAGAGGAGTCAGTGGGCCACAGGCTTATAGATTACAGACTATTATAGATGAGCAACAGGACATATGTGTATTTACATACACACAAAAACACACCTGTGTGTTCTCCCTCACCCGTCCTTCAGGCCTCCTGCCTCCTCTAAAAGATTTCTTACATTCATCACTCATCAGAATAACTCAAAGCTACCTCTCTGCTGCCTTACACTTTATGCCACTGTACCTAACTTAATGTCAGTTATAGAGTAATAATCAGCAGACTAACAGAAGAGTGAGCACATTTTCTAAAATCTCAGTATTTTTAATATTTTTTGTATTTTTGTCTTCTTTAAAATATCACGACTCCGATGTGGTTCTCCACCTGGAAGAGTGAAGGTATGAGTTGAAAACATAAACTGTATGCAGAAGATGCAGGTAGCTGCTGCGACGTCACACACTAGTGTCTATTTAACAGCTTGAGTTGAGCATTTTTAACATTGCCTACTTTCTGGACAATGAGTGTAATGAACATGGGGTGGAGCTAACTGAGAATCACAAAGGATTCAATTCAGGAAATAGTGCTTTATTATTTATTATTATACAGTGTATAAAACGAGCATAATGCTGTATTAAACGACTTCAAATGGAAAGTAACGAACCATAAATTGATTGGGGGGGGGGTATTCTGATCATAAATAAAATGATTAATGGGGCCGTTTTTTCTTCATACCTTCTTCTATGAAGCACCTTGAGGCGACTTTTGTTGTGATTTGGCGCTATATAAATAAAATTGAATTGAATTGAATTGAATTCTATCAACCAGAGGTCGCCCCGTGCTGGTCATTTGACAGAGTGCACATTAGCTGTAACTGTGTCGTCTTTAATTATATAGTATAATAACTTTAATTATACAGGAGTGCTCACCGAGGGGAGGATGGACGACTGCCCCAAACCTTCGTGCACTTCTTGATTTTTACGACCTTGTGTGTTGAGCGGCTGCTGCCACTGCTGGGTTGGAGACAATAGATGATCGTGTCCGTTTCTACTAGAGATGGACCGATCCGATATTACGTATCGGTATCGGTCCGATACTGACCTAGATTACTGGATCGGATATCGGAGGGAAATAAAGAAATGTAATCCGATCCATTAAATATCACGAAAGCACCTCACAAAACTTGCGACACGCCGTAACTCGCCTCATAACCGTAGCACGTAGGAGCAGTGTGCGTCACGTGATAGAGCGGCTGTGGCGTGCGGGACCTGTCAGTCTGGTTGAGTATTTGGAGCCTCGCTACCAACCCGGCATTTCATCTCCGAGGAAGTTTTCCCAGAGAGAAGTAAAGCAAGTGTGTAAGTTCATCTCTGAATGTTTGTAAAGCATTCCCGCGTTAAGCTTAACAACCGATATATGGAGCGACTGCCTCTCTCCCTCCCTCTCCTGGTGCTGCTTCAATCATGAAACTGATCAATGATCAGCTGATCGGCTTTTCTGTCGAGTCCGTCTCTCTTCTTTGTTTTTGGCCCACTTTGCACCAGAAAGAGGAAACCAGCGGCTGAACAACAGCAGCACGTTTAAGCTTGATAAGCTGTTGTTAGAATTTATTTAATATTACTTTCTACACCAGGATCTTTTTCTACGCAGCTGACGGCTGGTAACTGTGCAGGGGCGGATCTAGCAAAGTTTAGCCAGGGGGGCCGATAGGGCATGAACAGGGAAAAGGGGGCACAAAGACATACTTTTCTTTCTTATTCTCATTTAAAATGTCGAGCTTTTAATAAATAATTATCTGAATCTTACACCCAAAGTTTTAATCTGATGTAAAATGTATAGAAGTCCATTACTGTATATAGTAACAGTTAAGTCTAATATACCCTAGTAAGCTATAGTACTTTTTCCTTTGGGAAGATACCATCTGTGCAGTTCTGTTGAAGAAAGATGTTGAATCTATTTAATTATTCTTGAAAAATAATTTATTTCTGTGAATTTTTTTTCCACACTGCATCAAATTAAGGTTGATTATGTCAATTAAGGATCATGAGGTGGAGGGTGGTTCCCTATTTTTTTTATTTATTTATTTTTTGTTGCTGGGAGTTGGAACCCTATTAGTTAGGTTGCTTACTCTTTAAAATACCAGAATAGGGAGGATGGTGCAGGTTTAAGTTTATTAGATTGATCAGTATTGCGAAACTGAACAATTTTTTTTTGCATACAGGTATAACAGAATAGCTTTAGTGTTGTCGTTGTTTTTTAAACTTGAGTATGAACCTATACAAAATGCAGCAAGATATAAAAAAAACTGTTTTATTGATTAAAAAACACTATCAGAGTCATATCGGTATCGGCAGATATCCAAATTTATGATATCGGTATCGGACATAAAAAAGTGGTATCGTGCCATCTCTAGTTTTTACCACCATTTCAATGACATATCAGTAAAGAAGCTCAGAGGTTCAAAGGTTACACAGAGGCAACAGTTTGAAAAAGATGGGACTTCGTGGAAAAACCTTTAGGATTTCAACCCTTCTCCTCTGAACAATGGCCGATGCTGAAGTTTTCAGAGTGACAAAATCTATGGTTCAGGAGAATACTGCAGCTGTGGAGACGTCACAGTGGGGCCCGAATGGCTCCATAGTGCAGTTGTTTACACAGTTTTCTAACAAGTTGTATTTTATTATATAAATACAACCCAGGGGTGTCTTATATGAATACACCCCTTTATATTTCCCATATATATATAATTTCATATATATTGAAATTAATGAAATGATGCATTTTTACAAAATATTCTTGTGCTTTTCAAGTTATATTGCATTATGTTCTAGTAGAAGAATGAAGAATATTATTGTGAACTGTGCAGACCTGTAAACTGGTATTGTCTGCTGAATTTCCCGGTTCAGCCAAAAGTGGAAGCATTTCTTTGGTTTGGTTTTGAACAAAAAGTAACTGTGTGTGTGTGTGTGTGTGTGTGTAATCTGCATGCATACATACAATGACATGTCTCCGTCTCCTGTGCCTTCAGTCATGGGGGAGTGTTAAAAAGAAACAGTGGCAGCACTAAAATGCAAACCAAATTGACTTTCTTCCATTTTCTTTTCTTTCTTCGTACTCTCCGCTCTCATTGAGTGCTTCGTTTCTAACAATGCCGTGTTTCCCTCGTTGATCAGCCTCTGCAGGGAACCCACCCCCTTCTTCCTAATTTCCCTCTACCTAAACAGAAAAGAGCCCCGTTAAGGAGCGTCATTAGTGCCAGACCGTTTTTTTTTTTTTTGTTTGTTTCCATACTCTCAGAAGAAAGAGGAAATGTTATCTGTGGCGGGCAAACTTAACCCAATTAAGATCTGGTGGGGCGCAGGGGCTTGGCTTGGGACACGGGTAAGACTGCCAGCTTTCCAAGCAGGCACACAGCCAGCCAGTCAGGCAGGCAAGTAGCCAGCCGCCCACTCAGTAACCCAGCAGCCAGTGAAACAGTCAGCCAGCCAGGAAACCAAGCAGCTGCCTACTCAGTATACCTACTAGCTAAACAGCCAACAAATTGGCCTCCAGTTAGCCAGGCACTCTGTCAGGTAGCCAGACAGAGTCAGCCTCTTTAGGCCAGTCCTGTAAAGCGGGTTTGACTTTTGTGAAATTATTTACTGTCTTCTTTTAGTTATACTTTTAGCTCTACAGCATATACAGTATATTTGCATATGTACAACAGGAAGAAGGGTCATTTCAAGCTGTTTTCGCATATTCCCCCTCTCTCTGAGAAGAACTCATTGAAGATGCTGAGCATGAATGTGAGCTGGAATAAATTGGACTGGTTTGTTACTGTTCTAACAGAGCTGCATTTTCTTCTTCTGTTTTTTTTTGTTTGCTTCTTGTGCGAGAGTACAGTCCATCGGCACCATGTTGCATCGACACAGTGGTCATGGAGAGCTGCGTTTCTGCACACAGGGTTAATGTCTGCCTGAATACAGGCTGAGGCAAAGACAGCCTCGGGTTAGAATAAAGAGAGGTGCTAGTCTGCAGTAGGTCTATGATCCTGCAGGTACCTGATAAAAAAGTGAGGGAAGTCTGGCACCAAAAACGCTGCACACCTGTTTATAGTTGTTCAAGAATGGGTTTTAGGAGCATATCAATTCTTTTTATACATTAACAGAGATACATTTTAATAGATGTGAACTAGAAGCTCTCTGCATTGCAACTTTTGCTGCATTGATAGGTTGAGCAACAATGCTCAAAAATGCTTCTAAGACTGCAAAGAAATCCATACTTATCCTTGAGGTGACAACCCCCATCTCAAATATTCGTACTTACTAGGTTATGTTTTTAAAGTCCACCACATTTATCTTCCAGGACCTTTAGCACCTTAAACGTTGGCACCTTTCTTTAAATCCTGCACTTGAGGCCAGAGAGGATGCCTCAGGGGAGAAAGAGCTGGTAATTTGCTCTAATGTGCTCTTGATGCATGCGCTGCATTGGTGTCATTTCTCAAATAAAGCATTTGCAATTAACCAAACAACAAAAGAGGCCTTGTCATATGCAAATGTGGACTGAGACGGAGACATCATCACTCTGTACATGGGAGCGGAGACCCCCTCACACAGACACACACATGCACAGACACAGCAGCAGCATATTTCAAAATCATCAAACCTTCTTCCCCTGGTGCCACACCTCACACTGGCACACATGCAAACACGCTCACCCCATGATCCATACACAAGTGCCAGATACACACTCCGACAGCCAAACATGTTGATAATTAGAGCCTTGTTATTGGAAGGTGTTATCACAACAATTAACACCCTAATGTGTGTATAAATGTGTGTGTGTGAGTGAGTGAGTGATGACGGTGATAGGAGTGTGTGTGTGTGTGTGTGTGGTGCCGTCATGTGATGATGGGTGGTGGTGAGGTGTGTGTGCATTCCATTAATTCTTTGTCTCTGTCACACACACATACGCGCACACGCACAGTAAGGGTCCAATGTAACAATGAAACTGTTTCCCATTTGATGAAGTTCCTGTGAATTCTGACACAAAGGCAGCAGGAAGAGGTGCTGGTGATAGATTCTGATTGATATCCAGTAGGGAGCAGAGAACGTGGATGGGTGGGGAAAAGAGGGTGATAAGTGAAAAGGAACGAGGAAAGTTGGGGGGTGGACCGTGCAGACATCAAAGAGGAAGCAGAGGAAGAGAAGAGTGTTTTAATCGGGTGCTTGTTTTCTACTTAAATGACCAGAGCCTGGTGGCAAACACACTGCAAATGATACGACAGATGGCTGGGCGTGAAGGCTGAGGTCACAAATAAGAGGAACGCTGTTAAAGGACGGCGAGGCAGAGCAGACGATCGCAAGGTTTCTGTGTTTTCCCATTTTTATTGTCTTTTACGTATCGATGTCATATTTGATTGGCTGACAGGTCATATACAGAGGTGGAGCGGATACCCGGGGCGCTGTAGCGGCACATCGCTCTTCAAACTACAATATCTGCTAACCATGTCAGCTACTGAATACTAGATACAAAAAGGATGTTGTAAAACCAATAATATTCATAAAAACACCCCCCTCCCCCCGACACAACAGTGCGCTCCAATTAGAAACAAACTCCATGTATGCAGGTCTGCTGCAGCTTTTGCATTAATGTGCTGACCCAGCAAGCTCAGCAGCGACCTCCAGAAACTAAAACCATACTCCTTTCATTTTAATTAGTCGAGAAAACAATGTAAATGGTAAATCAGAAATAAAAAAATGAAATCTATGCGTGCAGGAGAAAAACTGCTAATGAAGCTGAGTGTGAAGCTTTCTGTATTTATCTATAAATGCACTTAAATGCATGGGTTTTTAATAATATCCTCACACACCATGTGGCTGTACTTAAAGCAACCAGATGGCTTGTAGTAACTGAATAGTATTTATTTTGATATTTTAATTGATATTTATTTAGCTGCAGGAAGCCTTCAAAAAGGATTCAATAATGTCCTTTTGACTGTGACGACGACGCCTCGGGCTCAGTTTCAAACAGCACAAAATACACATCAAACTAAAGAAGTTTAAAGCAGAATGATTTTCTACATAAAATGACAGCTTATTTAAAATAATATATTTTTATGGCAGAGATATACTAAGCTCTAATTAAGTATAGGTAGGAACCAAACCAGAGTGACTTTGATATCTGACAACAAAAGGCTTCAGCACTGTCACGGTCGACAGCAGGGACTCGAGCGCAGAGCAGGTTGATGCTTCCAAACACAGTTTATTTACAACAGCGGTGCCGAATAAATACAGTGAGGGGGAAATCCAGGGTTCCAAAGGTCCAAGAGGAAGCTCTCTCACACTCGTTCTCGTCTTCACGTCCAAACTCACACACGTTCGCACAGCAGGAAGGTCACAGGACACTATCACACAGGAGAGGGAGGCACAAAACACTTAAGCACAGATTCGCGGGAGCTGAGAGGATGACTAACGTGTCACAATCATCCAGCGACGAGAAGGTCTTTGTCCCAGCCTCAAATAGCGGACAGGTAATGACAGCTAATCGCGAACAGGTGTGTGGGCCAAGGGCGGGAGCCCGCAGTGAGCTCCGCCCAGGCAGAGCGGAGAGAGAGGGAGAAAGAATACAGAACACATGCAGCCTTGCGGGGCCGGCTGGGCGGACACGGGGACCATGACAAGCACTATTCTTATTTTAAGTAATGATAAGGTTTCTGTCATCTGGCGTCTCATCAGTGTTGTAAACCATAAACTGGGATGTAGCACAAATGTTTATCTCAGGAAAGTTAAGCATGTACCCCAAACTGAACTTTTATTAGTGCAGCAAATTAGAAAAATGTTCATACAAACGTGTTTGTGAAAATCAGGGACAGTAATTGTTCCCTTCAGAGGTTGACTGCAGCCACAGTCACTGCACTACAGTCAAAGGATACAGTGAATTATGATGCACAATTAAATAATGAAACTGCACAGTTATTAGAAAAAGCCCTTTTCACGAGGTGCTTAATGTATTATTAATACATGATACCCACACAAATGAAAAACGACATCAGTTATGACAGACAATCTGAAGTATCTGTAAGCTGTCAGTTCTCTGGATGCTGCTTTTTAAAAGGAAAACTTAAATCAAACACAGTCTGCTAAATCAAACTCTTTAGAAATGTTCTCCTGCACACATTTCTGCAAAGGCTGGAATAATTCTTCAAAGTAAGACACGAGAAACATGAATTTAAGCTACTTGACAGTGCACTGCCTTCAAACACACACAGTGTCCAATCAGAGTCTGTGTGTAGGCTGGTGTAATGAGGTGAAGACAGTTGTCCATTACTTCCTGAGTTGATGGGCTCCTCACAGCAGTGCAGCCACAGCTGGAGGAGAGGGGGTGGAGGCGCCATGAGGAGAGTATCAGACACATTCAGCCATATTCCTGCTCTGTGTTTGTGTCACAGCTTATTTGACTCCCACATATAATGTCATCAGTAAAATAATCATAATGCACTTTTTACTTACACAGCAAGTATCTCACAAGTTGTTTTTTTCTTTTCTACTTTTATACAGTAAGAAAAGTGTAACAATTTATTCTCAGGAACAGGAAAGAAACGGGAACGCAGCACTCCGTCACATCCACATCCAGCTCCATCCAATTTAAAACCTGATCCTTGTTGTTAAATGAGAGAGATGAGGAGGCAGGAAGATCGTGCCAAGATATAACATCTTCATTCATGCAAAGCTAGGACGGCGCAGTAATGCAGATGTCACTTTCTATTTATACATATAATTACTTTGACTCTGGGTAGTATGATGCTGACTGTAAAGCTGCTCAACAACTAACTGCAGTCACGATGCCAGCATCACAGTGATGAATGAAAACGCTGGTCACACACTCGGTTTGGCACAGTCGTGTTGTCAGAGAAAACTTTGTGTTTCAGGAGTGTTTAAATTAGCAAGTTTCATAGGAATAAACAATTTGACAGGACGCAGGACAAACTTTTGCTGTGACATCAACTAAAAGAACAGGTGTGTGTCGCCATCTAGAGGTAAAAAGGTGCAACGTCATCACAGGATTTCTACAGGTTTACGCTTCATGTCAACTCAAAAAAGCACACACGATACAATCCACAGCAGCAGCATCGTTTTTCCTTCAGACAGAAAGTCGATTTTATTCCAGTTTTATGTTTTGAATTAAAATGCTGGGCTGTAAAATCCAGTTTAACCTGCAGCTTTGGAAACTGATGTTTTTTCTCCTTTCAGAGGACAATATTGCCTCGCAGTGTCACATGACGGGATTAAGGTAACGTTTGATTTTTTTATTTTGACAAAAGAAAAGAAAAACATCCCTCAAATCTCTTGCTATTGATGCATTATGCATGAAGTGGTGACGTATGGATGTGTGCATGTATATGTATACATATTTGGTGTATGTGTATTTGTACATGTATGTGTGCATGTACATGTCTGTACTTATAGATATCTGTTACTTACATAGTAAGAGTAGAATAGTTGAAATTTAATACTTGCATATTTCCACAAGCCTCATATGGATAGTAGATGGAAAATATATAACATATTCAGAACCTCAGCTACTGTTGCATGTCCTTGTTGTATTATCTTGTTTATTTTGTATTACTTGACTATATTCTGGTATACTCTTTGTATTCTTCTGCTCTCTGTACCTGAGCTGTGGTAACGCACAGGTTTCCCCGCCGTAGGATCAATAAAGTCTCATCTTATTGCAAAATCGCTTAATGAAACCTCTGAACAGCGTGTGTGAGTGCACACACACCAGGCTGCTTGTCCACTTAGTTTGGTTGAACATATAGAGTGTGTAACATCTGATGCCCCAGTACCCGCAAAAAGTTGTGAAATATAATTAAAATTATACAGCACTGTGCAAAAGTTTTAGGCAGGTGAGGAAAAAATGCTGTAAACAAAGAATGCTTTCAAAAACAAAAGCGTTGTTTATTTTCATCAATCAACAAAATGCAGAGAATGAAAGAAAGAGAAATCTAAATCACATCCACATTTGGTGTGAGCAGCCTTGGCCTTCTTCTAGATCAGCGGCCTCCAACCTTTTTTGCGCCGCGGACCGGTTTGTGCCCGACAATATTTTCACGGACCGGCCTTTAAGGTGTCGCGGATAAATACAACAAAATAAAACTGGTACCGGTACTGAAAAAAATAAGATTTATTCATAACACACGTGAAAAAACGATAACAAAATAACGCTGAAAACCGATAAAAACCATACATTTCACACCCGAGTCTCACTCTCGCGGCCCGGAACCAAATGACTCACCGACCGGTACCGGTCCGTGGCCCGGGGGTTGGGGACCGCTGTTCTAGGTACACTGGCACACAGTTTTTGAAGGAACACGGCTGGTAAGGACCAAAAAGCTCTTCAGAGTTATCCGTACAGCAGAACGCTGCTGCAGGGCTGCTCCCCCCCTCGCTACAGGACATTTACACCAGGAGATGCTGAAGGATCCGTCCCATCCCAGCAATAAACTGTCCCAACTTCTGCAATCAGGCAGAAGGTGCAACACCACCCGAGCAAGAAGAGAGGCTGAAGAGGAGCTTCTCTCCTGTCATTGTTACCACATTCTCATATCACGGCTGAGCCTTCTGGCTTCACTACAGCACACTTTAACACCCCACTCACACAATGCACAGTCTCAGATTGTTTTATTTATATAATGTATGTAACTCACTCACTGAATATGTTCTCTCTCTTTTTGCACAGTCGAGCGTATCAGGTCACCTGCGTGTTGTACTTTTATTAGGGGTGGCTGTAGCTCAGGTGGCAGAGCAGGTCAGCCACTAATCAGAAGGTCGGTGGTGGTCAGAGGGCCCGGTGGCGCCAGTGTCCGGCAGCCTCGCCTCTGTCAGTGCGCCCCAGGGCGGCTGTGGCTACAATGTAGCTGCCATCACCAGTGTGTGAATGACTGGATGTAGTGTTTTGGGGTCCTTAGGGACTGAGTAAAAGCGCTATACAAATGCAGGCCATTTACCATTTTATAACCATGTACGTGACAAATGAAGAATCTTGGTAGGTCGTTCCAAACATCTCGGAGAATCAAGCACAGATCTCCTGTGGATGTCGGCGTCCTCACATCCTTCTGTCTCTGATCCCAGACACACTCGATGTTGAGATCAGGGCTCTGTGGGGGCCGTACCATCACTTCCAGGACTTCTTGTTAGTCTTTACGCTGAAGATAGCTCTTCATGACTTTGGCTGTGTGTTTGGGTCGCTGTCCTGCTGCAGAATACATTTGGGGCCAATAAACAATCGTTTATATTTCTGAAAGCACCTTTCACCTGCCTGAAACCTTTTGCACAGGACTGTAAATAAATTAAAACCATATATAATAATCTTGATTGTTCACAGTAGAATATATGAACATATATAAACTGATAAACAAAGGCTAGACGAGCAGGTGGCAGTAAAAACAAACAGCTGGAACAACTGGCAACAGGTCAGCAACATGACTGTGTATAAAAAGAGCAAAGTCGAGACTCTGGTGTTTAAAACTACACTAAAAGATGTCAAAAGAACATTATAGCAAACACGCGACAGAAAATCACCAATACAAATATACACAACTACTTCTGTGCCACTTAATATGCAGTTCGCTACCATGAAGCCTGGAAGCTGTTTACTGTGTGTTACTGTACAGAAGCTCAGGCAAGCTTCCAGTATGGAAATAAAAATGAGTCCAGAAATCTCCATCCAGGCGAGAGCGTCAACTGGAGCTTAAAAAAATCGTCATACAACTTTAAAAACTGATGCAGCGAAACCAAAGCCTGTCCAGGCCTCACCTGCTGCTGCAGCAGCTCGTTGTACAAAATACACAAAGGGTTCACTTTTATGTTTTATTCACTTAAATAGATTGATCAATACGTATATGTTAGGAATTTGAGCACTAACATCTATTCAGACTCTTACAGAAAGATGCATCAGTTTGGTGAACTTGTATCAAGATGTTCATTTTAATTCATAATAAAAGAAAAACGTCTCAAAACATTTATAAATGTTTTCTTTGAAAATATAATCGGGACTCCAAACCTGTTCAACATCAGCACGCCGCACAGCAAAGGGAAAAGCATACAGTGGTTCAAAAACATGAAGAAAAAGAAACATTTTTACAGTATCTACAAAAGCGAAGCAAAGTGTTTGTCTTTATGAGGCCTCAGCCTCCCGTGGCTCCAACAGAAAAAGGCTTCTTAACCAGATAAATGCTTTTCAGTAATGCTAATAAATATTAGCAACAAAACAACAGTGTGCTAGAAATTCTAGCAATGACAAAAAAAGCCACATATGATAAGTAGTTGTTTGACTCGTGTGCTCTGCCTGCATCACATATTTAACAGATATTAAGCTTAAAGGCTGAAACCCACAGTGTGTAACCAAACCTGTGGAGCCTTCTTACTCACATCAGCCCTGCCATTTAGAAAATATGTGGTCACTGGATTTATAATGAAGAGAGTCGCATTTCTTTCATTTATGCTGGGAAATAGTTGGAGCTTAGTCTTGTGCTTTGATAGAAGGACTCTGTCAGAAGCCTGGGTAACAAAACAAAGCTGACAGTTGCAATTCCAACGTCACAAGGACGATTATTTTACTGAAATGTACTGTACACGACAGCGATTTTACTGTGCACAGTGCAGGAAATGCAATTTAACAAATACATGTGTTTGTGTTCTGCCATGAAGATACTGCATGCATCATACAGAGTCCTTCAGAGTGACCGTTTTCATCTGTGGCACAAATAAAATTACACATGAATCAAGTTATATTTGAACCAGAAATACGGCTCCGAAGAACAAACCATTATAAAGTGAAATATCTGTTGTCCAGAGAAACTTTGAGAAATTTAAAGCACCATGTTGAAAAACTGTACAAAGCAAGTAGGCTCCTGGCGTTTATATACAGAAGACGTCCTGTTGCAGCCGTGATTGGGTATAGATTACTGCGTGGCTGTATTTCTGTGCAATCAGCTAAACGAACTACCTGATGGACCTGTGCAACACTCACCAACAGTTACAGACCCTAACATCCAAACTGCTGACGGGCAAAACATAAAAAAGGCACCGATGCCTTGGGGGGGGGGGTGAGATGAAGACATAACATCAACTTTCATTTTTATCTTCCAGCTAAATTTAGATAAAAACATAAAAAAGGATGCTTTTGCTCTAACATGAAGTGATGCACTGTTCATAACCTGCAAATTTGTGTGCGTGTGTGTGTGTCTCATTTCCTAATGCCGGGGGACACTCTGACGAAGAAGAGGAGCACCTGAGAAAACAAAGAGGCAAAAAACACGACTTTAGGACAAAAGTTTAAGAAAAGAAAGAAAAAAACCCCAAAAGAAACCAAAGATCAACCTGGAGACGACAGAAGTGGAGGGCGAGCGCTCTTTAAAGTGGGAGGGGCTCCTCTAGTGGGACCTCTGGGGCCTGGGTGGAACACAGGAGGAGGGTGGAGCAGGGGCCCACGAGGCACACCGGGACCGCCGTAAGGGATGTGTGACGACAGGGGACCTCGGACAATTGGGCCCCCTAACGACGGACCAGGAAGACGATGCAAGGAGAGCAGCGGAGGAGGTTTGGTTTTGGGATGAGCGACTAAAAATAAATAAAAAGAAGCAAATCAGCCTCTAGCTGTTCATGATTAGCAATGCCGTGGTAGGTTTTAGCACTCTCACCAAAGTAGGACACCAGGACTTTTCATCATGCTTCACAGCCCCACAGCATTAAAGGTTTGATAGATTTAAAAAGATACAAAGAGGGAAAACCCAAACCTGGTGAAGGCAAGAGGGGTACAGGTGAAGGTGAGGCGTGGTCTCCCATGGGCCCCCCTGTTAAAGATGCAGGCTGAGGCTGTGGTGGCCCAGATGGAGTCGGAAGCAGAGGAGGTGGTTTCCCTAACCCTGGAGGTAACATGATCCCTTTCTCACCCTCACTGTTGGAAGCTAAAGAGATAAAACGCAGGTGAAACAGAGATATGACCTAAGGACAAAGCAAAGCTGTTACAAGAAGTCAAAGCTGAAACAGCGCTTCTGTAGGAACTGCTGTGTAATCGTTTCACCTTGTACGTGGTCCTGCCGAGAGCGCACGTACTCCGAGATGGTTTCCAACTCCTCGGGGTACAGATGGACACCCTCGGCTAACAGTACGAGGAGCTGACGTGTTTCAGAGGGAACGGTGTGGCGCGCGATCTTTTCTCGATCCAGAAAGTCATCGAGCAGCTGCGACGCCTCGGCTGCAATGTCTGCTGGGTCCCTCGGGGGTCGCTCTTTAGCCAGTCCACGGTTGTACTCTGCTAGAACAAAGTCCATGGCCTGGTCTTTGGGCATGTTTCGATGGACTGAGGAGGGAAAGGGAACGGTAACGGTGAAGTGTCATGAGGCTGAGGTGGGAGAAAGAGGTGAAAAAAGATTCCTTTCAGCTCGCGCTGAGATCGTTTTGATGTCAATGTTGGGACCAGCTGATTAAATGAGTATTTTGGTAAGTAATGCTTCGGGGGGTGGGGGTGGTGTTGGATTGCTGGATGTGTGGCACTGAGGGACATGCATTTTGTGCAAATACGTGCATTTATCAGTAACTTTAATACAACCTGATTAATAAGTACTGAATTTATCTAAATGTGCATCCAGACATTTTATTCTAAATATAATGAATGGTGACGCTTTTTCAGCTTTGTTTCTGAGGACAGACAATTGTTTTTGTTGAATTGATCTAATTTTGGTTGAATTCACCTAACAATGTGTTTAACATTTGTGTTATAAAGATTAGGTCGTGTATGTGTGCTAATAAAGCATAAAATGTTATATTAAGCAGATTTAAAGCAAACTGCACATTATTACAACTTGAGTTTGATTTTATCCAGAGCCTGGGTCATGCCTCTGTAAAACTGGCCGCACGTTTCGTCCAGGAGGATACAAAAGATAAAAAAATCAAATGAAAATCCCCACAGTTACGAGGTTAGATCATAAAGGTCCATAAAACCATAACTGATTTAAATGTAGCCAGTTTCCTCCTCGTGATCATATTTAGAGCCTGGATCTGCATCAGATCAGATACTAAGTTCAGGTCAGGCTTTGGAGTCGAGGATTACTCTCTGTTAAAAAGTGCTGCTTGTTCAGCTTCGACCTAAAATTTCTCAGTTTGAGAAACCACAGGCATCAGGAACATGGTCACGGTCTCCTTTTGACATTCACAGCAAATCTGCCTCCCAGGTTCAGATGTGAAAATGCAGTTCGACCGTAGGAGTTCGAAGGAGAAAACTGGGTCAGCTGAACTGTGATACACGCCCCTGTGGAACTGTGAAAGGATTTGTATACAATCTTCACACTAGGGCTGCCACGATTAGTCGACTAGTCACGATTACGTCGACTATCAACTAATTGACTAATTTAGTAGTCGACGCATCAATTGAAGCTTTGGAAGATCCCGAAAGACGCAGGAATAAGTAGTAGGATTTAAGAGTGTAATAACGGACTGAAACAGAAGATGGCAGCACTGCATGTACAAGGATGCCAGCTGCCGTTAAACCCCGAAGAAGAAGCAGCTGTGTCCGGTATCGTAGCTGTGTCCAAATTCAGGGGCTGCATCCTTCGGAGGCTGCATTTGTAGGCAGATTGTGTTACAGCGACGGGACGAAGGCTGTCCAAATTCAAAGACGCCTCCAAATGCGGCCTCCAAATGAGTCCTTCATTTCCCCAGATTTGAAGGATGGGTCGGGTGTATCCTTCGTGGCCCAACCTATCCCAGAATTCATAGCGCGGCCCAGCTCAGTTTCCAGCAATGGCGGCAGCTAGTTAGTTTTAATATTACTCTTATTAATCTTTCTGGGTCACAAAATAAACGTTTAACATATTTTCAGGTGAGAATGTAGCTGCGTAAACCTCAAATATCTGCTCAGTTTATCAAGACACCACATATTTTCAAAAGCGTGCCGACGTTTTCGGAGACGTCTGTTACCTACTAGCTCGATAGTTAGCCGGGAGCTCAAGGGTCACTAGAGCCGTGAGAACACCGGACTCCCGGCTAATCGTTTTCAAACCCACCGCCGTCTTTCGCTACTCAGGTTAAACATGATATATAAGTCACTTAGATAACTTAAAAATGTTATTGTTTGGCTTTTTTCAGTGTTTTATTTGTTGATGAGATGAGATGAGATAGCCTTTATTTGTCAGTTCCAGGTCTTTTGCCCACAACCAAGATGACAGACCTTTATTTGTTCCTGAGTAAATCGGTTTGGCTGAGATTAAAGTTATTAGATTAGATTAGATTTGATAAAATAAAATTATTAATCCCCTGGGTGGTTTTCACACAGCTGAACAAACGTCAAACAGAAAACTGATTAAACAGAAGTGTGAGATGGTCGAGAATTTACTCCGGTGTCCTGTTATATTTTAGGGAGCAAAGCGCAGACGACTGAGTTTATTAAACTCCACCGAGACAATCTGCAAATTTCATTAAAAGTTGAATAAACTATCATCTTGTCTTTATTTTTAGTTAGCACATACCTGAAACGCTTCAAGCTGTAAGCTGATGATAGTTATATAAGAGCAGATGCTGCTGGTGCAATAAGCTGTACGTTTTCTGTCCAATGGATGATGATCTGATTAGTCGACTAATTACAAAAATAATCGGTGACTAGTCGACTATCAAAATAATTGTTTGTGGCAGCCCTACTTCACACCATCCTGAGAATTTTCTGTCCTCCCTGAAATGAAGTTTCAGCTGAAACGTTGTAGTTTTGCGACACTTGGTACATCTGGTTCCGACAGGACTGAGGTGACACAGAAATACTTTTATGGTCTGTGTTGCTAAACGTCTCGACTGCACCTCATATGCAGCTGAACCTGACCTCAAGCCTGGGTCTTGCGTTTGCGAACATGTACGACTTCTTGAGGACGAGCCCATCGGAGAGTACCAACCTGGCACAGATCGTGCATACGTCTGATAATAATACAGATTTGGTTTATCTGTTTTTGTTAAGCGTAACACTCAAGTTATCGCACAAAAATCAAAGATGAAGTGAAGCTGGTGTGTAAGCTAACAAATAGTCTGAATGGTAGCTACAACGTTGCCTTTGTGTCGTCTTCCAAAGAAGTCTGATTGTTGGTTTGGTCTGGTTTGTTATTTGGTTTAAGATACCAGTTAGTGACAGAACTGATGACCCATAAAATGAAACACATGTTGTAATAAATTGACCGTTTTTTAGTTTTTGGTTTGGTTTTTTTGGGATGTATTGTCATGTATTGTTGTGTGAAGTATATGCATGTGCTAGCCAAAGGATCGTTTGCCAAGATCCAGCTATTAACATGTAGATATGATAGACTCGGCACAGTTTTTAAATGCATGCATGACTGAAGAACTGTAGCTTTGTGTAACTTTAGATAGTGGTCTTTTAAATGGTAGTGTGTCTTTTTAATTTATTTGGTTTTACAAGAAATTTGTTTTAGACCTCGTGTTTAAAGATGTGGAATCTACACACTGTTGAACTGAGCCTAGTAAAAGGGATGGTTTGGTAAGTTTGAAGGAATACGAGGGGTACGAACTTACTTTTGAGGGATTCTGAGAATATGATAACAGTGCAGGAGGACAGAGCTACGTTTGTCTGCTCCACCAGAATACATAAGGGGGAGCCTTCTGCTCGGACATCCTGTAGGGCCCGGGTCAGGCCCGATTCCGCTTGAAGGTAGAGCATTTCCACTGACAGGCCACGCTCCTGCAAGCACTGGCTTAGCGATTTGGGGTAATCCCTTTGAGAGGAAGAGAAACACTTTGTTAACGTGACATTTCTATATTAAGCGACTCACCTCGTATAGGAGATACCCCGAGTTAAATCTGTGACGGAGCAAAGGGTGACTCCTTCATTTAAAATGTGCTTTCCCAACAAAAACAGTGTTTTATGTGAAGCTAACACAGATTTTCAAATCTCTCATAGGTGTGATTAGTGTTGTATTGTGGGTTTATTCTTAATGAGATGTTTGTACCGTAAATATTATAATACTAGTATTTCCTAGTGTCTTTGGGATACTGAGAAAGTCAAATAAAGTGCTGCATCAATTTATACTTATCAATAAGCATTTTATAACTGCCAGTCCATCTGTATCAACTGAGTCTCATAGTTAGCTTGAGTTATACTCCTGTGCTGAACCAATTCCAGTGGTTGACACCCTTGTGACTATACTAGTAGGACACTTTATTAAGTACACCCTGCAAGTTCAACAAGGTGCTGGAAACGATTCCACATTAAATGTGTCCCCTAAAATCAGCACTCTCTCTGATTCTGATGCTCAGTTTGAACTTCAGCAAGTCTTCTTGGACACGTCTGTATACCCAGTATAGGGTGCATGGCCGTGCCATTCAACACAGGAGTATAGCCTAAATCAAGCGTAAGCGGCCATATTTGTGATTCAAATTAATCGTTGCTTTTAGTGTAGAAGTGTGTGAAAATTGACTGATGATGTTGCAATCTTGCAGAGCATAAGGAGTGCAAGTTTTTTAGGGTGCTTTGACCGCTACTCTGTTAGACTTTTACCATGTGTAGAATGTCATGGTCGGGGGATGGGGGGGTCCAATTTCACTGCAGGTGCAAACTTGCATGTGACAAATAAAGGTTTGATTGATTGATTGATTGATTGATTGATTACTGGGTTACAACTGTGGCAGTTTTTCAAAAGCATAAAATAAAAAGTATTTTAACAGAAAGTGATCCAAGTGGCACATTTGATATGTGAAAGGTGTATTCAAGAATGTTTAACATGTGTGTATCTGTTAATGTACTTCAATGCAAATCAGTGTGTAGTTGAACACTGAATTTTAAAGATGTGCTACATGACATTTTTTGACTGTGCATAAATGAATACAATCTTCATTACTGACTGATCAAGAGACCAAAAACAAACAGCTGTTCCAACTTTATGTAAATGTATTTGTGTGAGTGACAAAGTGAGGTGTTTTTTTTCCTGGTGTTCACGTCTGTGGTTGTCAGTTATCACAACTAATTTAACAGACAATCATTCAACACAACACAGGAAGAAAACTACGTGTGCAAAATAACCTGCGGGCTTTTACTTTGGTTTTTGTTGTTTTTTTGTTTGTTGCCATGGTGACAAAGCTTCACAGCAGACATCTGCATTGGAAATGTGGTTATATGAATACTTACAGACAGGGTCTGCGTGTGAAACACTGTTAATACATCAACAAAAAGACTTTCCAAAGGGAACAAGAACCTAAATTTGAGTAACCAGAACAAATTTGAAGTTACAGCACGTTAAATGTGAACAAAGCCTCGTAGCTGAAACGATTTGCAGCCTGCACAGCACACCAAGAAAGTAAAGAAAGGCAAGCAAAAAACTGACGGTGATAATAAAAGGATAAGATCTGATACAGAGTTATAAGTCCTTCTGCTCCTAACACTTTCATTGCCTCATACTTACTGACACATTAAAACAGCTTTCATCCAATAAGTCTCATCCTGCAGTGAACCAAAACTCCACAGTCATGGTCTGCAGCTGCTGCTGGAAGCACTCATTTGTTCTGCGGTCTCTGTGAGCTTAGCACAGCAGCACAAGAACCAGTCCTCCATCTGCTGCAGGCTCTGATTAAAGTGACCCTAAAGCTCACAGCAGAGCTCCAAAGCAGGAGGACGACTACTGTGGCCAGCTGCGGTCCAAGACGGTGCAGTTGACTCAATGACACTGAGAAACACTACAACAGTAATCTGGCCAGCAAGCCAACCCGTAGGGAAAACACCAGCCAGGGAAAGGTTGTTAGCATCAACTAAGATTTTAATATAAGACTGAAGAAGATAGAAAAACAAAAAAACAAAAGATAATATGAGTCGGCACATATACTTGGGCCCGAGTGTGGGGAAACACTGAATGATATCAGTCTCCTCACGCTGATAGTAAAGGATAAACCAGCAAATTCTGTTGGCAATGAATAAATACTCACAGGCACTGTTTGGTAACAGAGAGAACCACGCAGTCGGCTGGCTTCCTCTCCTCCTGCACCTGTCTGTAGAACTTCTGATACAGCGTTTTACGTCTGTCTGCTGGAGTGCCACCCTCTGGTTTGGCTGGAAGTTTGAGAACGGTGATGTTGAAAGAGACTCGAAAAGCGGCAAAAATATTACTGCACTCTTTTCTTTTCTTCTTTGGATAAATGTGTAATTAAGATTTTAGAGTATTTAAAAACATGTCTTGTGTAAAGAGTATCCATTTTGCTCATACGGACAAAACAAAGAAACAAATCTCACCATTTGGCTGATGCTTGTAGCCCTCGTACTTCACACTTCCACTGTAGTTTTGGATTTGCTCTAGCTCTTCATAACTGAAAAAAAGCAGTGAAAAGTGTCATAACAGTTTAATATGGGAGGTATTTCTATGCCTCCTCTACGACACCTTAATATGACGAGCATATAAATGTCCAAAAATAGATTTTCTGAAAGTGAGACTCAGAGAGCAAGTGCACGAAGGAGCCTGTGCGTCCGACATTCAGTGCATCAAAGTTTTAAGTTTCACTCAAACAGCTTCCCCCCCCCCCCACAACACAGAAACATTAGTAGACTGTTGCAAACACCGTATTCCTGATGTCTTACTAAAACATTACGTCAGCATATTGTGACATTCACACTTTCAAAGGATTCACAGCTAAAGTGTTGAAATACTTGATTTTGTCATAGTTGACAGTAAAATTACTTCTTCTGTCCCAAAGTACAGAATAGAGACTAAAGTATGGGATCACCCACACTTTAGACCCACGGGAGCTGCTCAGCTGCCGGAACCCAAACCCTGAAACTTCAGTTGCATGTCAGCACATTTGTTCATTGAGAAGTTTGGAAATCTGGAGTTGGTGAGTCAGAGCGCAGTCGGTGACCCCACTCTCTAACTTTACGTTCGTGACCGAGTGGCTGGTTGCTAAACTTTACAAAAACACATCTTACAGTTGACTGTGGAATATGTAGGAGAGAAGAAACTGTTGCAGTGACGGTATCCTATTATAGTACGACGCTCAAACTCAGCGTACTCGTTTGAATGACCCATTCCGTCACAAATGTTTGGAACGCCACAGCCAGGTGCACACACCTGTGACACCTCACTTAAAGATAAAAGGTGGGCCCCAATTCTTCCATCCATATAGCACATGCTCTACAGTGAACAGTGTGCTATATTTTTCTCATTAGGAAGCAGCAGTAACACATTACTTCTATACTAGCCTGGTGATATGGCCGCAATAAAGTCAGTGCAGTTTGCACAGAGCTCAGAACAGCTGCTTTCAGCTTATATACTCTAACTAAGCACTAACTGTTTTACAACACACACTAAAAACAAATGTTCAGGTAACTTTAGTTCATTTTACATCTATGATTCCAAACTACCAAGCTTCTATCAGTACCTGCTTTGCCTGTTGCACATGCAATTATGAACTTCCCAAATAAAAGGGATTTCTGTGTTAAATATGAGTCTACAACCTCGCTAGGCAGCTGAAACTGTAAGTGTACTGAAACTGGAGAGCTCCATTCAAAGTTTGGTCTAACCAGTTAAACCTGTAAACAAGATCCTAGAATTATTTGTTTCATGATTTACCTTCAGGGAGGAAAGAAAAGTCTGGCTGGGAAGGAAGGAAGATGTTCCCCAGTGCTGACATAAAGAGAGTAGGGCAGCTATAAGGAACTATTAAATATGACTTGTGGCAACTTGGGGGCTGTAAATGCAGTTTTTATTTACTAAGACGGTGCATTTTCTTTCGTCTAAAACAAAACCATGAGTGACGTGTAGCACTACACACAGAAGTGAAGGTGCACAGTAAATCACTCATAATAAAGCTTTGGTCACTTTAAACCATTGCCGACAACAAAAAGACTGCCCGAGGCTGGTACCTGTCCAGGGCATCCTTGAGCTCTTCGGTCCTCTCCTCTCTGGTTGGGTATGGAGCTGCCCTCCGAAACACACGCGGCTGTGGAGCACTACACAGCACAGGTGGCGGTTTATAGGGCCGCTAATTGACAGCGTTTCACGTTTATATATTATTGTGAGCTAGCAGCTAATGCTAACCTCGCTAGCCTGGAAACTCACCTTCCGTTCGGGTTACCGGATGGCCGCCGACCACCCGCAGGTGATTTCACCCAAGACGACATTTTGCCTGCCTTTAAACTTCACCTCAGCAAAAGGCAGCTTTAAAAACACCCAGAAAAAGACGCTCTCCTGGTGTTATTCCGCCAATGTTACCAGATACCAGCCTGTGGTGATGAACGAGGAGGAGGGGAAGAGCTCTTCTTCTGGCTTTACTGCTCTCACAGTGTGTAGGTGCACCATCGCCCCCTGCTGGACGACCCTCTAATAAAATTAATGGTTGCGCCTTTGAAACTCCTAGCAGCTTCTAGCTCTTTGTTTACACATACACAAGTGATTTGTAAACAAACAGGCAGAAACGAAACTACAAATTAACTAATGTAGGTGTTAAATTAAAAACTTGACAAATAATTAATAACTAAGGATGTAAAAAAATGAAATACAAAGTGATAATAATTATGAAACACATATATTAGTAAATAAATATGTGACATATAACTCCATTAATTAGTTGAATTAAAAATACAGATTTCAGTACAGCATTTACATTTGTACACTGCTGTTTATTGTCATATCAGATTGTTTTTCTTCTTTCTTCTGCTCCTTCAGATTAATAATCTCCCTCCATCTCACTAGCATGCATCTCTGTCACACCAACTCACAGCAAGTCCTCCTTTCTTTGTGGTCTTCCTCCTTTCTTCCTGCCTGTCAGCTCCGTATTCGCCATCCTTTGTAAAAATCAAAATCCTGCTCCTCACATACAAGGTCTTAAATAATCAGGCCCATCTTATCTGAATGACCTTGTAGTACCATATCACCCTATTAGACCACTTCGCTCTCACACTGCAGGCCTACTTGTTGTTCCTAGAGTATTTAAAAGTAGAATGGGAGGCAGAGCCTTCAGTTTTCAGGCCCCTCTTCTGTGGAACCAGCTTCCAGTTTGGATTCAGGAGACAGAAACTATCTCTACTTTCAAGATTAGGCTTCAAACTTTCCTTTTTGCTAAAGCATATAGTTAGGGCTGGACCAGGTGACCCTGGATCCTCCCTTAGTTATGCTGCAATAGGTGTAGGCTGCCGGCGGATTCCCATGATGCACTGGGTGTTTCTTCTCTCTGCATTGAATCATATCTGTTATTAACCTCTGTCTCTCTTCCACAGCATGTCTTTTATCCTGTCTTCCTTCTCTCAACCCAAACGGTCGCAGCAGATGGCCCCGCCCCTCCCTGAGCCTGGTTCTGCTGGAGGTTTCTTCCTGTTAAAAGGGAGTTTTTCCTTCCCACTGTCGCCAAAGTGCTTGCTCATAGGGGGTCATATGATTGTTGGGTTTTTCTCTGTATGTATAATTGTAGGGTCTACCTTACAATAAAAAAAAACCCATTGAGGCGACTGTTGGTGTGATTTGGCGCTGTATAAATAAAAGTGAATTGAACTGAACCAGGCTGGATCTCCATATTCTTCTGTTTCCACATCCTGAAACTATTATCCAGGCTGTATCTGACAGTACCGTCCCAGGAGACTCCAAGTCAGCTGCACAACTCAGTGCAGCTGACTTGGGTGTGTATAGTCTCACGTTGCCTGTTTCTGGAAAGGTTAATATAAGTTACGACTGACAATGCAGCCCTCAAGATACCTTGAGACAGCTGCACACGTCAGTACAATGATCACATTATATTCTGTTCATCTCCAAATCTCGATTTGAGGACATATCATCAGTAACTGATGGTTCAGTGAGGTTCAACATTTTAAAAATTACCTTTGGCAATTGTATCAAAGTCCATCAGTCCTTGGCACGTGTCTCTTGGCCAATTTTGTTTTCAAATTTGCTGTTATTCAGCACGGGGAAAAGTCTATCTATGACCTTTTCTAATAACATACATACATATGTTTTAGTTACCTTAATGAAGATATGTCTTCATGATGGCATGAGAATCAACTATTATTTTAAGTGTGCTATCGTGACTTGACTCAGAGTTCACCCGTGTTTTTCTTTTCCTGGCACTCCTCCTGTTGTTTAAACTGTTTGTCACAGAGCAGAGCCTTCTTAATTTCCACTGCATCTCCAGTTTGAAGCTTTTGTCCTTATTGCCCCCCTCTTTTTCAACCATTTTCTTTTTCAGAAGGACTTCCAGGGTTACCACATGAGCTTTAGTATGAAGCCCTATATTTACTGATGATTTATTAGAAGCTTGTGTTTTTGTTCAAGCTTCCCCCCCCCACTTCCTTCCTGTGTTGATCTTAAAACTGCTCATTAAGGGATTTATTGTCCTCCTTTATCTCCTAGAAAGAAGGCATCTCTGAGTCCCTGAGCAAATGTGTTTCAAAACATGAATTCAAATTCATTGTGTTCAACAAAATGTGAAACTCTAGACAAAAAAACAAGGACTCGATAAAAAAAAAGATGTTGAATACTTGGCAGTCGAATGACGCGAATGTTGGTTTTGATGAAGGAAACAATACCTGTCAGTCAAGATGGGAGCACACAAAGATGTTTCTGGACAACTATACAGCTAACATGTTGTATTATGTCAAGACTCGGTAAGATTTCACCTTAAGAATACCAAGCTATGAATAAAAACACATTTTATCTTGTTTAATATTTTCAATATAATTCTATTTATGTTATTGGATAGTTAGATAACTAACGCTATCCAAACTTTGAGGATTGATTCAAGGATTTTTATTGTCATTCCAACACCTGTACTGATCAACAACAATGTGAACACAAGAGGAATATATGCAGAACCAAGGAACTGAACATGTTTACAACATGTGCAGCAAATAGCACAAAGACAGGCGATTGCTCATATCTGTTACTTTTGGTTGGGAGTAGCAGATGATAGAAAGCACCACCAAAGTTCAACCGTGTTAACAGTCTCTTAGTCTGGGAACTCTACTCTTGATGCTCCTGCCTGAGGGGAGGGGGACAACAATAGTGTGTGTCCTGGGTGACTAGGCTCTTTCAAGATACAGCAGGTCCTTTTCCTGCATCTGCTGATGAAGATGTCCGTGGTGGTGGTGAAGCTGCTGGCAACAATCCTCTGTGCAGCTTTCTCACCCTCAGTAGAGTCGTCTTCCCTGTCACAGAGCAGCCGCCACACCACACGGTGATGCACGAACCACACATCTGCAGAAGGAAGGAAGGAAGTGTTTTGGCTCCAGGTAAAATCCTTGCTGGAGACCATTTTCACACCTGCTTCCCCACTTTCTGTGCCTCCTGAAATCTATATCTCATTTATTTTCTTGACATTGACGCTGACACCAAACTGCCTTTCCGCCTGCTTGTAGTCAGACCAACCTTGTAGGTATCTGGCCAACCCTGCAGGCTATAGGTGGGATCTTTTTTTGTTTAGCCGTACCATCCTTTTTTATTTACAACCTAATGAAACCCAAATCGTCTGCCATGTCCCTGAATTTACAACCCCAGTGACATCATTTTCATCATTACAAAAGAAACAGAAAGCACAGGCTGCAGAGCACCAGCCTGCTCACCTTCACGTGTGAAATTTGCGCAGGTCCCTTTAAAATGTATTCCTTCCTAGTTTAGGGGGGAAAAAATCTGTACAGCAAACCTATTTATTTGGATATTTTTAATATCGCCAGTTTCATTGTTTGTCTTATATAATTTCTTCTCTTTTATCGTTTTAAATGAATAAAATACTGACTGAATATGTGGCGGTTTCAGGTGTGTGTCGCGCGAATAAGTTCACGCACTCGTCTCTCTCGAACCGTGAGCGCGCCGCGGCGGTGACAGTCGCCATTTTATTTTGAAAATCAAACTGAATTGAAGGCACGGCAACCCTTCCATTTCGTCAAGTTTGTTCCGAGAAACAAAAAGAGATGAGGATCTGAATTACTTTATTGAGAGCACGGTGAGGCTTGTGATGTATTTAACAAATGATCGTGGATTGCTTTAGGTTTAGAAATTGGCACAAAAGCAGCGATATTAATACGGAGAATAGCCGTTAGCTCCCGGAGCGGGGGAGGTCTACTTGCTGAGAAACAGCTGTCATATTGGTGAACGCAAAAAAGTACAAATTCCATAATTTAGCAAAGTTTTTCGTGTAGCGAAGGTACCGCTGTATACGTGTATTTGTTCAGGTAACACGTGAGATTTACGTTATGTCCGAAGATAGCAGTTTTAAGTAAAGTGTTAGCGATTCCATAAACTAGTCGGAGCCCGAAGAGAGAGCGAGGCTAACGTTAAAAAGGTTAGTGCTAACGTTAGCTGACATGATCGCGCAAAACCCGTCCGAGTATTGCGCTCGCGGCCTTCAGGCTTCCGGCCAAATGTGGCGTTCCAAACCTTAGTAGTTGCTTACATAAACAACTTGTATCTGAATGTGTAAAAGGAATGCCATTTTATTCGATTCTGCTGTATAACAATAACCAACATGAAACGGGACTCACGTTGCCGTTAGCTTCACATTGCTAATGAGATAGCATTAGCCTGTACTCTCGCACCCGGGGCTGGTAATGGGTTAAAGTTGGTATTTAACCAGCGACGAATGGTATCGATCCGATTTAAATTCCCGTTTAGACTTGGCTGAGTAAACAATAATACATCTTATGTTTTATGTTAATACGAAGCTAATATTCGGTGAACATAAGGGCTAACTGCTCCGTAGCAAGTGTTTATCAGCGTCATGGTGATAGTTAGCTCGAGTATTTGGCATGTTTCACTACTTGCTACATGAACCGAGTCCCTGACTCTTGACATTTTTTTTTTTTAAACGTTGTCTTTATTCGCATATTAAGACGTTTGGGTAAATTATGAATCTGTTAACGCTCATAAAAATGTCTCATGCTTGCGCACAGGTACTCTCCAAGATTTGGTAAGTTACGTTAGCCTGCTCTTTGTTTCAGTGTGTGATTTCCACACTTGTCCTTTTCTCATTGTAAACTCAGGGTTGGTTGCTCTTAACGCCACGTACTTTTTTGGGGGGCATTTCATTAAGTGACCAAACCGCAGTGACTCTGTTCCAAACATTACGGTGCTTTTTAGGCCTAGTGTAGTTTATGCAACCCTATACAATCATAGTGCATATGTTGTACCAAACTGTGTGGCAGTAACTTCTTTCACTGTTGTTTCTGAATTTATTAGCAGATAAGTAGCCTTGCAGCTATTCACTGCATTATTGGGTCTGTCATTCAAGTAGGCCTCATAGGCTGCCATAGTTTGTGTTGATAGTGGACATTAGTGGCACCTAGGCTGCACATAAAGTTTAGTGCAGCTCAAAAGTAAGTTTCTCTCTTATATTTCAAAGTGATTTTTGTGTTTGTTTTCTTATTTCAGATGCTGAACTTGATTTTAAACTGAAAGACTCTACCTACTTAGCACCGGGAGCCACCCATCCACCATTACCTTGGAAGTCAACATTATTCACACCTTTTGGGGGGGGGGAGCAGAAGTAACTTATCACTGAAGTGACTAAAGGGGAATAATGGTGATTTTGCGCCGTGCTCGGCCGCCTGCTTCCGCCCCAACCAGCAATGAATCTTGACTCGCTCTCGCTGGCTTTGTCTCAAATCAGCTATCTGGTGGACAATTTAACAAAGAAAAACTACCGAGCCAGCCAGCAGGAAATACAGCATGTGAGTGGTAGCGAAAAGTCTTTACAGTTATTTATTTAATTTTAAATTTGCAAACAGATATCTTGGAATACTTAAACATCACAAGATATTCTATTCACTTAAAGTTGTAGATGTTTAAAACCTTAATTAAACCAAAAATTGCGTTTTTCTTCTGTTTTAGAGAGCTTTTTGTGTGTGTGTGTGTGTGTGTGTGTGTGTGTTTGTAAATTTTATAATGCTAATACGCTAAGCCTGCCCAATGTTGATCAGGGTCTGTGTATCAGAGAAGTTTAAGTTGGCTCACTTTCAAGATACTATTGGATCAGCTGGGCAGTGCTCTTTTTCCCTCGGTGAAAGGAGGAGCAAAGAGGACACGGTCTTGCTGTTTTGATGTTTCACTTGTGGCCACATTGTTATGAAAACTTGAACTTTATATGGCTTAGTGTGTCTGTGGTGGTCTGTGTGACATGTTCTGACATTTTGGTGTGCTTCATGTGCTCTCCCAGATTGTAAATCGTCACGGTCCTGAGGCAGACAGGCATCTACTACGCTGTCTCTTCTCCCATGTGGATTTCAGTGGCGATGGTAAAAGCAGTGGCAAGGACTTTCACCAGGTAACTTTAAATTTGAGACGTTTGAATTCTGGATTTTCATATGTGCTGTTGTCATATAAGGCTGCAGCTAAATATTGCCAGGGGAGCAAAACAAAACTCTTGAGTGGGTTTTGACAGGTTTTCGTCTTACTAGAAGGGATGTGCGCAGAGCCATTAGGTGGAAAACACACTTAGCTTTAACATGGTGGCCCAGTGTGCGTGTTTGTTCTTCAGCTTGCTCAACCATTGCTTATCTCAACTTCTTCGTACTTGGAAAAGATTTTGATGGGGGATCTAAGGAGGTGCGGTGTGGCATTTTAATTAAATATTTTTAAATTTGTTTGTTGTTACCCTTTGATATGTTTTCACTGACATCATCCAAGGTGGCTGTTTGTTCACAGCATACACACACTTTGTTTAGGAAGAATACCTCAGTTTCTGTAAGGTTTTTTTTTTTTTTTTAAGGCCTGATCCTGAAAAATTGTTGGATCCATAAAGACTGGAGAGTGCCATGCACTCAGTCTACATGGAGCATGTAGATAAGAAATTGGCTGCCAAATGGCAGCATGGTGTTTTTAAAATTTAAATGTTTACACAGGATATGTTCATTGCTTTCTTTGAATTTGGCATTTTTCTTTGACATTTATTACCGCTAGAATGACAGAAACAAGGACCAATAACAAAGTAACAGCGCCTCTTTTCTTTTAAATTTCAGTGGGGATGTTGTTTCCAAGCAAAGTGTCCCATTCCTTTTATAGTATTTTGAGCATGACTCACTCAAGCACTACAGAAAAGCCATAACCACCCTGAACGCACACATGCACTGACAACACACTTCACCCCCCCAATCCAACGGCTGTAAACAGACTACCATCACTACTATGCGTTACTTTATTTACAGTGTGGCTTATTGCACGTAAATTTAGAACACTATTTATTTTATTGCAGATTTGTGTTTTTTTACTTTTTATATTTTTTTCTGACTACTGTTCATGTGTATATAGTGCTGCAGAACTGTGCACCTCACACCCCTTTTCCCACATGTTTGCATTGGGTAGGAGATGCTCTGTATCACATTGTACGTGAGAATCGTGACAGTAAAAGGCATTCTATTCTATACAGCTGTGAACACATGTGGCATCAGTGAACTCTGTGAGAGTTGAGAGATTAGACCTTAGGGATGGAGATGGGGCTGATACTAATTGTCTGTGCTTGCTCCTTAGACTGCCTTTGCAACATTGGGGGTCTTTTGTTTTTGCTGTAGTGATAATAACTGTAAATATACAACCGCTGGCTGCAATTTCTCCATTTTGAACACCAGTTAATGTAATGTATAAGGATATAGGCGTTTGATGTGTCAGAAATACAGTAGTTACAGACTCTGACCCTCGAACTGCCATCTACTTACTTGATGACTAACATCAAACAGACACGTAAGCTTTTAGCAGTGGTTGACCAGAAACTCTGTTCTCGCTCCAAACAACTTCAGAAAATAATCAGTCTTTTAAAGTTGCATGAAACTTTCCGTTAACTTATTATTGGTTGTGTTTACAGCAGTAATTTGGCAGAAATAAAGAAAAAAATGTCAAATTTATCCTGCTCGAATTTCAACTAGACTCTATTTGGAAAGAATAAAAATGGTGTAAACAAAACATTAGGGTTAGGGGGTTGCAATATGGAAACTAAAATGTAAAATGGTTTCACTTGGTAAGAACCGTTTTAACCTCTGGTTTAGTTTCACATCTCTTCTTGAGAGTCGGACTGCTGTTGCTTCTTGGAGCCCCAGTAATACGTAGAAGGCTGATGTAATCAATTCCTGTTTAGTATCATATTTATTTTTCTTCTTTTGTGAATTTAGCGTTTGTTATTAAATCTGTCATTTTCTGAAAGCTGTTGGCCATGAAAACATGAAAATACATCTTCCTTTGAAATTACCTTTAAACTGTTGGAGCAACTATTGTAATAAAATCAGCTTCCAGCAGCAAAGTGCGAGTCCACTGTGGGTGGCTGTCCAAGAGTACAAGTACCTTCTTTTCACTTTGACAGTAACTTATTAACTGAGCTCTGATGTTGTAAGCTGTAAGACACAAGGATCTGTCATCAACTCCTTCACACTTTATGTTTAATGACAATCTTAAGATGAATCCTTGCTTAGGACACTGCTATTATAATCAGAAAATTAGCTTAAACCCCTGAAATGCACGTTGTTTGTGTCTTTGACATTATTAAAAAACAGAATACACTTTCTCCGAGATGCAGTTTGGTGTGTTGACAGCTCACCGCGGTCTCTGTGCAGCTGTGTTTGTGCCCCTGTAAGTGGGGAAACCTATACTTCATAAGTCACTGGTGACTCTGTTAGGAAAGTTGCATTAATTAAAATGGCTTAGTCTGGTTATTGTTTTTATGAGTTTTCTGATTTTGTTCTTCACCCTATACTTTTTTTTTTTTTTTTTCCTCCAACCTGTCAAAGACACAGTTTCTGATCCAGGAGTGTGTGTCGCTGATATCAAAACCAAATTTTATCTCTACTCTGTGCTACGCCATCGACAATCCCCTGCACTACCAGAAGGTAAGGAAAGATGCTGAAATGTCAGCATATCAGTAAGATAAGCTCTTGATCTATTAAACCATTTTTTTACATGTTGGGCTTTAACCCTTTAAGACCGGTCGGAGCCGGCACGCTCCGTTTTGCGTAACTATTTTTAAATCCCGGTAGCTCTGCAACCGCGTAAGCTAGCGCAATAATTTTTTTTGCATATCAAACCGGAGGAGTTGTACTTACATCTTATGCCATCAGCTTGTCCTAGGTCAGTTTCCTTCCACATATAGCTTTGCAAAAATTGCGTGAAAAGCACTTGGAGCAACAAAAACATAATATTTCAGAAACACGCTTTGCCGATCCGATCAGCTGTTCAAAACACTTCCTACATTGGAATAGACGTCAGCGCGAACTATCACATGTCCGCCATTACCTGACCGAAGCCGGAAGTGACGTCATTTTTTGCGGAAAACAGTTTTTGTGTTTTGTTTTTTACCTTCAGGGCCTTATAAGCCTATACTGGTGTTTATTTTTAAAGTCCTGTTTGACTTTATGCTTTTCTGTATTGTTTCTTGGATGCTTGGAACTCAAATTGCACCGCTGGAAATAGTTTTTGATGCACATGCTGTTTTTGTTTGTTTGTTTTGTTTTTGGTTTTTTTTGGCAAATTTGCATTACAATATTTATTTTTGTTTTTCCTGCAGTCCATAAAAAAATGGTGCATCTCAAAAATAAAACTATGAAGACACTCAAAATAAATTTCCTCTGGAAACTATTTTGTGCAACTTTTTTGTATTTACAGTTTTGGGGGGATAAAGCTCTTAAATTTCTTTAACTAGAAATATATATGTTTAAAAAAAAAAAAAATCTTTTTTGTAGTTTATTGCACTTTTTTTGCAATTTATGTAGTTCCTATGGATTTAATGCAGACATATTATTAAAATTTGGGCTATAACGGTTGTATTGATGCATAGCAACTTGAAATGCTCCCAAAATTGGCAGTACAGCATGAAAAATATAAAGATAAGCTCTGGCGGACTTGGTTCTGGTCTTAAAGGGTTAAGTAGCCGAGACACCCATGTTTGTACCGACATGTTAAAGGTGTCTACGAATAATAACAATGAATTGTATTTCAACCTTCAGGTGGAACACGAGATAACAACCGGTTTTTCATTGTTGATTTAAATTGTCTTTCAGAGTTTGAAGCCATCTGCTCACTTATTCACTCAATTGAGCAAAGTTCTTAAGCTCAGCAAAGTCCAAGAGGTAAGTCCGCTCTATTAACTTCTTTCTTTATTTTAAACCATTGGCCCATCAGCGAGCCCATTTTACAAGCACTCTTTAAATGACTGTAACTCCATGACAATTTTTCCTTTAAACAAAATTCAAACTGTTTTGGAAAGAAGAGAAGACGAGCTTCAAAGCTTTCACATATGCTGATGTCTGAACAGACAGAAGTCAACTTTGCATTGATTTACTTTACTGTAGCTCCCACCATTCTGGGCTAAACAGAAAACTTAAGTAGTTCCTGAAAGATGAGAATTTATTTTGTAACTTTTCAGCGAAAAATGACAAATTAAGGGCAAGTGGCCTCTATGGCACTAGGTGGTAAAGGATCAAGTGGAAACAATGTAAATGCAATATAGTAGCTTTGGCACTTGTATGAACATAAAGTTAACTTTTGATCTAAAGATTCTCTGTATGAAATCAAGGAAACATTAGGCTCTCCTTTTAAGTGTTTTGTTTTTTTACCCCTCAGGTTATATTTGGCCTTGCTCTGCTCAACTCCAGCAACACAGACCTTCGTGGCTTTGGTAAGTTTTTCTAGCACACCTTCATTTATTTAAACCCAGTGAATAAACAATGTTTTTCTAGCAGTATTTGTCAGTAAAGTGAACAAACTGTTATATTTCCAACAAATCTTGTATTTCTAAAGATGAACTAATTCATCTCATGCTTGTTCTTCCTGAATTGTCTTAAAATCTTGGCTGAAATGAGCCTGGTAGTCTGCTGCTGGTATGCAGTTTGCATTCTTTATGCCAGCGACCGATACCGGTCTGTTAGTCGTTTGGTATCGGGCCGCGAGAGTTGAGCCTCAGGTGTGAAATACACTGTTTTCAGGGTTTTTATCATTAACTCAGTTTCCCTGGGTCATGGATATAACCTCGGCAGCAGGAATTGTCAGACTTGAGAAAACACTGATGTCACAATGTGTCAGAAGTAGTTTGTTTCAAATGCAGAGTGCAACACTGTAAAGTCAAACTACAAGCAAAGCTTGACTTTAAAATTCTGAACAGTTAAACTTAATGAAGTCTGTAATTAGTGATGATTTTTCTTGTGTTTAGTACAGAAAATATGTAGTTTCAGCTGTAAGCTAAGGCACTGTCCAATGCACAGCTGATAGTGCATTTCACTTGAAACTAAAGTAATTCTTGTCTTTAAAACTTTTGATACAGGTGATTTGTGCTCCCACTAGTCACAGTTGTTCTGGATTACATCCAAGCGCAGTGCTGTTTCTCCCCACTCCACTGCTGGCCTGTCACTAGGGCTGCCACAAACGATTATTTTGATAGTTGACTAGTCACCGATTATTTTTGCGATTAGTCGACTAATCAGATCATCATCCATCGGACGTAAAACGTACAGCTTATTGCACCAGCAGCATCTGCTCTTATATAACTATCATTAGCTTACAGCTTTAAGTGTTTAAGGTGCTAACTAAACATAAAGACAAGATGATAGTTTATTAAATTTTAATGAAATTTGCAGATTGTTTCGGTGAAGTTTAATAAACTCCTTGCTATCTAAAATATAACGGGACACCGGAGTAAATTCTCCAGCATCTCACACTTCTGATAATCAGCTGTCTGCTTGACGTTTATTCAGCTGTGTAAAAACTATAACTTTAATCTCAGCCAAACCGATTTACTCAGGAACAAATAAAATACTGAAAAAAGCCAAACAATAACATTTTTAAGTTATCTAAGTGACTCATATATCATGTTTAACCTGAGTAGCGAAAGACGGCGGTGGGTTTGAAAACGATCTGCCGGGAGTCCGGTGTTCTCACGGCTCTAGTGAGCCTTGCCCCCAGCTAGCTATCGAGCTAGTGGGTAACAGACGTCTCTGAAAACGTCGGAGCGCTTTTGAAAATATGTGGTGTCTTGATAAACTGAGCAGATATTTGAGGTTTACACAGCTACATTCTCGCCTGAAAATATGTTAAACGTTTATTTTGTGACCCAGAAAGAATAATAAGAGTAATATTAAAACTAACTAGCTGCCGCCATTGTTGTAAACTGAGCTGGGCTGCGCTATGAATTCTGGGACACAGCTTCTTCTTCTTCGGGGTTTAACGGCAGCTGGCATCCTTGTACATGCAGTGCTGCCATCTTCTGTTTCAGTCCGTTATTACACTCTTAAATCCTACTACTTATTCCTGCGTCTTTTGGGATCTTACAAAGCTTCAAACGAGGCGTCGACTATTAAATCAGTCGTCGACGATTTTGATAGTCGACGTAATCGTGACTAGTCGACTAATCGTGGCAGCCCTACCTGTCACACACACGCTTAGCAATGCAGAGAAATCCTGAAATCAATGCTTGACTTTGTTTCAAGATTTCAGTTCATCTCTCTTGCACACAAACACGCTTCTTGCAGAGATGCATTAAGGAGCATTGTGTGCTTTGATTGTAGTCATTTCTGGAAGGCATGGCGTACTGTCCCTATCATTCTTCTGAACATTTAATCACTTAAATGTTTCACATTAGCTGCACCTAATGTTTTTTTTTTTTTTTCAACATAGTACACAGGAAAGCACATGATAACAAACTGTTTTTGTCTCTCAGCTGCTCAGTTCATCAAGCAGAAACTTCCAGACCTCCTGCGGTCATACGTTGACGCAGATCTTGGAGGAAACCAAGAAGGTGGCTTCCAAGACATTGCCATAGAGGTGCTGCACCTACTGCTCTCCCATCTACTGTTTGGACAGAAGGGAGCCAGTGGGGTAGGGCAAGAGCAGATTGACGCCTTCCTCAAAACACTTTGCCGAGGTATGGAGGATCAGTTGGGGGGGCTGATTGTAAATCTTAAATATGCACGCAGACTGATTCGATATGGTGAAACGTCCAGTTTTGTTTTCCCAATCTGACTCTGCCACGCTTTCTGTGTGTTGTTGTCAGATTTCCCCCAGGAGCGCTGTCCTGTGGTGCTCGCACCACTGCTGTACCCTGAAAAACGGGACATTCTCATGGACAGGATCCTACCTGACTCGGGGGAGTTAGCGAAGACCAGGATGGAGAGTTCTCTTGCAGAATTCATTCAAGAAGTTGGCTATGGTTTCTGTGCTAGGTGAGTGTGGCTTGTTTGAAACAGTGTGAACAAAGTGATTTAAAAGAAATAAACCTGTGACTACAGTTATTTGTCTTGTATCTAAATTCTAAGTAATCATTTGAACGACCGTGTGTTGGCACCAAGAAGCTCTTGCTTGTTTGGTAAATTGTGTTAAATAAATATGAAAGAAAACTGGCAGTCTTTTTATTGTTTGAACACGCTTTATCACAAACCTCAAAGTGAGTTATTACTTACTCCTGTCCTAATATAAGTTCTGGTCTGAAATTACATGCGAGTGCTCAGTAATGACGGATTGTAGGCAACATTGACCTTTTCTTTCCTCTCTTCAGTCTGGACGAGTGCAGAAACATAATCGTCCAATATGGGGTGAGAGAGGTGACGGCCAGCCAGGTAGCCAGAGTCCTGGGCATGATGGCTCGTACCCACTCTGGTCTAACTGACGGCATCCCACTACAGGTGAGACACTTTATTTGACGGAGGGGACAGGAAAGTGTAAGAACGCTGTTTGGTTTGCTCCATAGTTAGTTTCTCTTCACACAGACTTGCCATGAACTACTGTAAGTGCAAACATGAAGATTCAAACTGCTGTTGTTTTTGCTGAGTGCAGGAGACAGTCTAGCAGTTCACACTGTTTTATTATCAACCAGTTAAAGATTTGGCTAGCACAGCTGTGGACTTCTCAATGTCAGGCAGCTTCTCCGTGTGCACGTGTTTTATTTTCATGCTGAAGTCGGCCTTAACTGACAGAATGAAGTCGAATAGAGTACCCTGTTATCATACAAGGCCGAGCAGCCCTTTAGTCTGATGCTGTGTTCTGTAAGCATGTAGCAGTTCACCTTCGACACTCGGCTCTTTCTGTCCCTCTTAGTTAAGCCTTCACACCGTGGGCTTAATGTTAAAAAGAAACATTATCAAAACCCAGGCGTACCTGCTTTGCTCTTTATTCTCTTGTTTTTAAATGTGAGTGCACTCTGTCCCATGGTACTGGACAAAGGTGGAGACGGTGGCTCAAACACAGATTTTGATGGATGATTGATGGCTTTCCTCTTTCTGCAGTCTATCTCAGCTCCAGGAAGCGGTATCTGGAGCGATGGGAAAGATAAGAACGATGGTTCGCAGACACATACGTGGAACGTTGAGGTCCTCATCGACATTGTCAAAGAAGTGGTAAGTGAACTGTCAGTTCATCTGAAAACCAGAAATTTTCCAGGAAACACTGAAATGGAAAACTTAACAAAAATAAAAAATCCTTTTTAATGACTGAATTTTCACTGCTTATTTTTATTTTTTATTTTTTTAACCTATACCCTAGAATCCCAATCTTAACTTCAAAGAGGTGACATATGAACTGGACCACCCGGGCTTTATAATCCGAGACAGCAAAGGCCTGCAGGTAGTGGTGTATGGGATCCAGAGAGGGCTGGGCATTGAAAGTTTTCCTGTGGATCTCATCTATCGGCCTTGGAAACATGCTGAGGGACAGGTAACTTATGTGCATCGAGAGGGTAAAAATTCAGTTGTTTGGGGAAAATTATGAGAGGAATCTTTGTCAAGTTGGAATAGATTTGTGTAGTTTAATGCATCTTTTCTGTATTTTTCCAGTTGTCATTCATTCAACACTCCCTGATGAACCCAGAAGTGTTTTGCTTTGCTGACTACCCTTGTCACACTGTGGCCATTGACATCCTCAAGGCCCCACCAGAGGATGACAATAGAGAGATTGCCACATGGTATGGAAATTGAATATCACCTTGCCTCTGCAGAACGGTGTGCCGTTGCGGATTTTTCTTACTGTGGCTTCAGATTTTGCTTTAAAGCAGTAAAAATGTAATTGAGGTGTCCTTGATGGTCTCTTAAACTGGAGGCAAAGTTGGACCTCTGTGTGCACTGAAGTGTTCACGTTAAAAATGAATAAATAAAAAAATCCATCACTTCAAATCAAGTTTACCACGACACTTTAAATCTCTGCCAAAGCGCTCATCTTTTTGTAATTCTTCACAGGAAAAGTCTGGATCTGGTGGAGAGTCTGCTTCGACTGTCTGAGGTGGGCCAGTATGAGCAGGTGAAGCAGCTGTTCAGCTTCCCGATCAAACACTGCCCCGACATGTTGGTGCTGGCGTTACTGCAGATTACCACCTCGTGGCACACACTGCGCCACGAGCTCATCTCCACCCTGATGCCCATCTTTTTGGGAAATCACCCCAACTCCGCCATTATCCTGCACTATGCCTGGCATGGACAGGTTGGTGTTTGTTATTAGATCTCAGTGTTGCTGGGTAACATGTTGTTTGGCAAGTCATGTCTTCAGTTAAGTGTTTCTCAAGTTTTCTACTAGTTTGGTGCGTCGTTCAAAAAAAAATACTAAAAAAATCCTGCTTGCATACAAAACTGTGTCTGTCTGTCTTGCAGGGACAGTCTCCTTCCATACGTCAGCTAATTATGCATTCGATGGCTGAATGGTACATGAGAGGGGAGCAGTATGACCAAGCAAAGTTATCTCGCATCCTGGATGTGGCCCAAGACTTAAAGGTGGGTTAGAATACTGCGTTCTCCTTGACCATTAAAGTTTTTGTACTCCTGTAACATTTTATCTGAATTTAAGGTAGAGGGTAAAGGTACACGCTGTATAGCATGTCAGTTCTCTCCTTAGAAACTTTTTTGATTTAATATTTAAAAACATTGTATTTGCTGCAATAACAGACCTCTGTATATAATCTGATTATTGGATTTAAAGAGTCCGTGTCTATAGTTGTAAAGGTGGATTGTTAAATGTTTCATGTAATAAATGGAGACAAATTATTAAGTGAACCCAATGTGAACATGAATGTGTTTTTCCTCTCTACAGTCTCTATCAATGCTGCTGAATGGTACTCCGTTTGCCTTTGTTATTGATCTCGCTGCACTCGCCTCGCGTCGTGAATACCTCAAACTCGATAAATGGCTTACTGACAAAATTAGAGAGCACGGGGTAGGTCTTTAAACTAATGATTGCTAATCGATATGTCTTTTTAGATGGGTTTCCTGTTTATGCTAGTGTAACATTAAACGTATTTCATGAAAAGTCTGGTTTTGTATTAATTATATTTCTTGTTCTTGTGACAGGAACCTTTCATCCAAGCTTGTGTGACGTTCTTGAAGAGACGCTGTCCATCCATTATGGGGGGTTTGGCTCCTGACAAGGACCAGCCCAAAAGTGCCCAGTTGCCTCCAGAGACTCTAGCCACCATGCTAGCCTGCTTGCAGTCATGTGCTGGGTGAGGAACTTTAAAGCCTGGTGTTTATCCCCTATTTGGATCGACTGCTTTTTCCATTGCAATTGAGCACCACCTTTTGTGCGTGGTCATCATCATAGCAACACGAGCGAGCGTCCTGTGATGTAATTGGTATGCGACACACACACACTACAACAAAGGTACAAGCAGAGGTGATCGTACTCGGGCCGCGGCTTTTTCTTCTTAGTTGTAGCCATTTCCCTCGATGCCAGGTTATGAAAATGGCGGTTGTGATTTTCGTGAACGTGCTGCTTTCACGACTCATGTCTCAATCAGTAGCATGCACTCTGGTGACATCACATTTCATACCTGCTCGGATCACTTGAACCTCGGCCGAGCGGGTACTATTTCAGTACCAGAGACTGTGACTTAGTGGAAAACTGTGGCGAGTTGATCTGAGTAGGTGCTAAAGGAAAAGGGGCTTTTGTTTGATGGCTCTTGGACTTTTGGAGCTTGGAGTGGAGCCCAACGTTGGTTCGATGCAGTGTAACATCTGTCTTACGTGTATGTTGTTTTTGTTTTAAATCCTTAGCAGTGTATCCCAGGAGTTGTCGGAGACTATCCTGACGATGGTGGCTAATTGCAGCAATGTAATGAATAAAGCCCGACAGCCACCACCAGGTGTAATGCCAAAGGGACGTGCCCCGAGCACCAGCACCCTAGATGCCATCTCACCTGTACAGGTATCTTGCATATCATGTCTTTTGAAATACATTTTCATGATTGGTTTTGTGGATGCTAATTTTGATATTAACACTTTTATAAAGTGTACAATAAATGTTTTGGGTTTCTGTAACAGTTCTGTCATGTTTTCTTTTACTGTAAAAAGCTGACGTTAGTAGCTCTGTTCCATTCCTGCCTGCTTAACTTTCTTATGTCCCTTTGTTTAGATGGACCCTCTGAGTGGCATTGGCGGTTTGAATTTGGGGCCCTCAGCTACTTCCCTCAATCCAAGCATAAGTTTCCCAACCCCAGTGAATACACCTTTCAATAATCCCCAGTCTCCAGCAAAAGCCTTTCCACCACTTCCCAATCCTAATCCCAGCACACCTTTTGGGAGCATTTCCGGCCTGCCCTCACAACTCCCTGGTATGACCTCAGGTTTTTGTTTTTCAATCCAAACATGCTAACAAGTGTGAAGCGGAAAAGTGACATTATTGTTACTTCCAGGTCCACTGGGCACGGGCATCGGTCCTGGTCTAGGGATGCCAGCAGGGAGCACTGATCCTTTTGGTCCCAGGAAGATGAGCACACCGGGCCTGAACCCACCAACCTTTCAGCAGAGTAAGATGAAGGCCTGTAAGTGGTGGTGGTAGTGGTGTGACTGAGAGCCCCGCCCCGCGCTGCTCAGCACTGTATTTCCTCTGCTTTTGACAATAATCACTTACTAAAGAAATTGGCTTTCAGGACACTTTGTCTGCCGCACCAAAACAGTTTCCTTAACGTGAGATTTTATTCCTGAAACAAGTTAATTGGTGATTTGTTTTACATAAAATGATTGTAGACTTCAGTGTGAGAGGAAATACAGCTCAGTCTTCCATTCCTTGTCTGCTTTTGCTGACAGCCCCACTTTAATATTTTTCAGCTTCTTCAACATGACGTAATTGTCTACAGTACTGAACTGTTAGAGGCCTCTAAGATGAAGAGACACTTGTTTTCGTTCACCCAGTCTATAAAGATGAACATGAATGATTGATGTTGGTAGGGCTGTTCGATATAACGATATATATCGGATGACGATATAAAAACGTCTATTGTTTCATTTTACGCTATCGTTTGTTTCGTGGTGTCGCAAAATAAACTGTTTACGGCAATATTTTTTTTCATGATGGTCACTGTAGCGGCTATATTAGTTTCTTAAAGTTCTCTCTTTCTCTTATATTTAATATAACCACACTACGGACGGACAAGCGCCTGTTTTTATGCGTTGTGGTTAGCAACAATGACGGTAAAACCATCGCGTGTCCGCTTGTTTATGTTCCACATAAACCTTTCACAATAAAGCTCAAGATCCTGTTGAGACTTTTCAAAATAAACTGAATCACATGAATGAGTATGCAGAGAGTTTATGGATGAGAAGCAAAAAAGAGCCGCCAGGTGCTAAAAAATAAACCTTAGACTCAAACGTTAGAACAGGCTTTTCCCCGCAGCACACCGTGTAATAAATACTCACAAAGAAAACGGCGGCCGTTACAACTTATGTCTAAAACTGTATCGTTTCATGCATCGGTTAAAACACTCGACTCCAGCTACACGACGCCCAGCTGGAAACACTTCACACAAGTCGAGCTGCCCGAGATTCACAGAATTTACAGAAAATGTTACATTTTTGTGATTTATATCGTTATCGGGACGATAGATGTCTTATATCGGGATATGAGTATTTGGTCATATCGCACAGCCCTAGATGTTGGTGTTTTAAGGTTAACGGTGAAAGAAGTTGTCTCAGCTGTTATTGACCTCCAGCTCTCGCGTGTACTTTGAGCTGAATCAGGTCATTCAGTTTCAGCTGTTGTTGTTGTGTTTGCTCGCCTCTGTAACATTTCCGAAAGGGCCCCTATGGGAATTTTTATTTTATTTTTCTTGTGTGTGAAGAAATTTTAAACAACACAAACAATGTGACTTGCGTGTTGTAGATAAACCAAGACACTTTTGTGTTTATTATAGTGAAAATGAGTGCATTCTTATTCATTGTTGGACTTAAAATGATCACTTATGGTTTTCTGTTCCCAGCCGACCTTTCTCAGGTGTGGCCCGAAGCAAACCAGCACTTTAGTAAGGAAATAGATGACGAAGCAAACAGTTACTTCCAGCGCATTTACAACCACCCACCTCACCCAACCATGTCTGTGGATGAAGTGAGTAGTTACATGACATTTTTCTGCGAACATCATTCCTCTTCAAATAGAATCCTTTCCACACTTGTCAAACAATTCGTATGTGATGTCATTGGACTCATGCAGGTCTTGGAAATGCTGCAAAGGTTTAAGGATTCTACCATCAAGCGGGAGCGAGAGGTGTTCAACTGCATGCTTCGAAACCTGTTTGAGGAATACAGATTCTTCCCCCAGTACCCAGACAAGGAGCTGCATATCACTGCCTGTCTTTTTGGTGGAATAATCGAGAAAGGTCTCGTCACTTACATGGCGCTGGGTTTGGCCCTCCGATATGTTCTTGAAGCCTTACGAAAACCGTACGGATCCAAAATGTATTACTTTGGAATTGCTGCCCTAGATCGGTTCAAAAACAGGTACTAGCTTTTTCTTTTGCAAAACAAGTGTAAGTATAAGGCGTTACGTTACAGCTGACATCTTTTTTTTTTTTTTTTTTCCCCCCTAGACTAAAGGACTACCCTCAGTACTGTCAGCACCTGGCTTCAATTGGTCACTTCTTGCAATTCCCCCACCATTTACAAGAGGTAATCAGGTTTCCTTAATTTATTTGTGGTCATCCTTTTTCTGTTATCAGCATTCATTACGTTTTACTTAGTCCTCTCTCTGGCTGGAGAGAGAAGCGCGCCTTTGATTCAGCTAAATTAAATCTGTCGCTCTGCATCTTCAAATATCCTGTGTGTGCAGTATATTGAGTATGGACAACAGTCACGGGACCCTCCAGTGAAGATGCAGGGGTCCATCACCACACCTGGGAGCCTGGCTCTAGTACAAGCCCAGGCACAGTCGCAGCAACCTGCCGGCCTTAAAGCCCCACAGCCAGGCCAGCCCAGCACCCTCGTCACAACCACCACGACTACAACCACAGCCTCTAAGACGTCCACGATCGCAAGGCCGACAGCCACTAACTTCAAGAAGGATGTGCCTGTGAGTTCAGTTTTGACCGGACACCATGCAGCAGCATAGAGAGAGCGATACAGAGATATATCTAGACACACACACACACACACACACACACACACACACACACACACACACACACACACACACACACACACAATAATAATAAATAGTCTCCGTTCCTACCTACAGCCCTCCATAAACACGACCAACATTGACACCCTGCTGGTGGCTACTGACCAAACGGAAAGGATCGTAGAACCTCCGGAGAATGTCCAGGAGAAGATTGCTTTTATTTTCAACAACCTTTCTCAATCCAACATGACTCAGAAGGTAAAGACAAAGAAACAAAATATTACTGCATTAGAACAACCTTAATAATCAAAGATGCTGTTTTTTGAAAGCAGAACATTTCTTTTGTCAGGTCGAGGAGTTGAAAGAGACGGTGAAAGAGGAGTTTATGCCCTGGGTGTCTCAGTACCTGGTGATGAAGCGAGTCAGCATCGAGCCCAACTTTCACAGCCTCTACTCGAACTTTTTGGACACACTGAAAAACCCCGAGTTTGTGAAGATGGTTCTTAATGAAACCTACAGGAACATCAAGGTAGACTTAAAGGCTGAATATTTAGTTCAGTGCAATGTTTGACACCTCTACCAAAAGTTGGATTGAGCTCTGGTGTCTTATTGCCAAAAACTTGCCTAGTGTGATGCGCTTGTAGTTACGTTTCTCACACGTCACATTATTATGTTGGGTAAACTGGTTTTGCTCTGGCTAAACTGTCATCCTTTGTAAAATACTTTTTCCCCTGCGTCTTTCAGGTGCTTCTGACCTCAGACAAGGCAGCTGCCAACTTCTCTGATCGCTCCCTGCTGAAGAACCTTGGCCACTGGTTAGGCATGATTACACTGGCCAAAAACAAGCCTATCCTTTATACAGTAAGCGCATTTTATTACTTGCTCCGTAAAATTATCTGCTGGTTTTTGTGCTTCAGAGTGGCCTAATTTTTATTTTTCCCCTCTCCTAGGATCTAGAAGTAAAGTCTTTGCTACTGGAAGCTTATGTGAAAGGCCAGCAGGAGCTGCTCTATGTGGTTCCCTTTGTGGCCAAAGTTTTGGAATCCAGCGTGCGAAGCATGGTGAGAAATATAGGTGTACTTCTCAGTAGACCCTAAGCAGTATGGCCCATATACCAACTTTTCTATATATACAGTGGGGGGAAAATGTCCAAACCACTCAGCGTGATTATATTTTTGAGTCCACAGGTTTTCAGACCCCAGAATCCTTGGACTATGGCCATCATGAATGTTCTCGCTGAGCTGCATCAGGAACATGACCTCAAGGTAATAAGTTAGCCTTGTGTGTTGCTATTTAGAAAACACATCTGGATTTGTACCGTAGTGTTAAACTCCAGTCAGGTTGTTTACATTTACAGTAACAACAGTGGAGCTGCCTCCCATAATTCCTGTTTTTGATTGGACGCACTGAGCTGAGTGATATTTAACAATTAAGATTAAATGCACAATGCTGCATAGCAGGATGTCTTATCACTGAAAACTGCACTTGTCTAAACCGTCATTATCACTTAACGTCATGAATAAAATTACAGTTCAAGTGAATGACGTTTCCTTAGGTAAATAAAAAGGTATCAGAAGTTCATTGCTTCCATGCTTTTGTTTACTACAGTTGAATTTGAAGTTTGAGATTGAAGTTCTGTGTAAGAACTTATCTTTGGACATCAACGAGCTGAAGCCAGGAAACCTGCTGAAGGACAAGGAGAAGCTAAAGAACCTCGAGGAGCAGCTATCGGCACCAAAGAAGGAGACAAAACCTCCAGAGGAGATGCTGCCAGTCTCTACTGCAGGTGATCATGTTATTCCTCTTTAAATTGTCTTTGTAGTTTAAACATCTCAAATGTTTGTCTTTGTCATGTAGAAACAAAATGCATTACTTCTGTTACGTCTAAAACTTGAATAGTCTTGTTTTGTTTTTTTGAATAATTGAACATGTCAGAATCTTATTATTACTTGTAATCTTGTCATGTTGGGGCCATCACTTGTCCTTTGAGAACACTTTAAGAAGCTCGTTGGTTTTTGTGTGCTTGCTGTTTGTTTTGCCTTTTCTTGTGAGTTTTTTAATCAAATTAGCATTTTCAACCAACAGGAGACTTTGTTCCATTTGCAGCTCCTCCCTCCACCCCAGCTGCAACCACCACCGCTTGTACAACGACCGGGCCGCCCACCCCGCAGTTTAGTTACCATGACATCAATGTGTATGCGTTGGCAGGCCTGGCTCCCCACATCAATATAAATGTCAACGTAAGTATAAAGACTGCGTCATGATTTTCGCGTCTGAGCAGAGTTGTAGACTGTCACAGGATTCTATACACTTCAGCTATGCACACATGAAGCTACGCACACTAGATGCCCTCAGGGACCTGATGACACCGAGAGTAACTAATTAATGAGTAATCATTTCATGTGTTTGGATCTCTTCTTAGTTGCTTCTCTCATTCTTGGGCTGCTCTTTTGTTGTCTTAGATCCCTCTGCTGCAGGCTCATCCTCAGCTAAAGCAATGTGTGCGTCAGTCAGTGGAGCGTGCCGTCCAGGAGCTGGTGCACCCTGTGGTCGATCGCTCTATCAAAATCGCAATGACGACCTGTGAGCAGATCATCAGGAAGGACTTCGCTCTGGATTCTGAAGAGTCCCGCATGCGTGTGGCTGCGCACCATATGATGAGAAACCTGACTGCTGGCATGGCCATGATCACCTGCCGTGAGCCTCTGCTCATGAGCATTGCCACCAACCTTAAGAATAGCTTTGCTGCAGCTCTGAGGGTAAGGCCTCCACGAGGGTGTGTATTTAAATTGCTAGTTTACAGAAGAAAGAGGAAAAGCACGCATCAAATAACAAACTTGTTTTCCTTTTAGGCACCAACACCCCAACAGAGGGACATGATGGAAGAGGCTGCAGCCAGAATTGCTCAAGACAACTGTGAACTTGCTTGCTGTTTCATTCAGAAAACAGCAGTGGAGAAGGCTGGCCCTGAAATGGACAAGAGACTAGCCACGGTAAGACTTTAAAGGGGATTAGCCCAAAAGGCACAAATACAAATCTACTTGGATTTTCATGGAACTGATCATTGGCCTATGGCCCAAGTTGGAGTGGTGAATACATGTACCGTATTTTCACGACCATAAGACGCACCGTACTAAAAGGCGCAGTCTCAGTTATGTGTGCCATTACTGTATTTAACACACACATAAGGCGCACCTGATTATAGGGCGCATACAAGTGTGCGTATTTAAAAATAAAGCGGGAGCAAAACTGAGTTTGGTACTCACATTTTTATTACCGGTAATCGTCATCAATCAAACCCATCGAAGTCCTCATCCTCTGTGTCTGAACAGCTGCGCTAAATCTCCAAACATGCCAGGTTCACTTTCTTCACCGTCAGAGTCACTTTCCGTGCCGTGCGGCTCCTCGGAAATATGCCGGCTTTTGCGAAAGCTCGAACAACAGTGCCAGCAGACATGTTAGCCCAAGCATCTACAATCCATTCGCAAATTGTGGCGTAACTCGCCCGGCGCTGCCTTCCACTCGTAGTGAAACTGGTCTCCATCGGTCATCCATCGCTCCCACGCCGCTCGCAGCCTTACTTTGAACGGCCGGTTCACACCGATGTCCAGCGGTTGGAGTTCCTTTGTCAGGCCTCCTGAATGACAGCAAGCTCACAGTTCATTTGCTTCACTTGTTTTTTCACATCGGCTGTGAGACGCAGAGTCACAGATCAACAGCGATGGTGATGCGTGGAAAAAACCACCTGGTCTCCTTACACACACCTCCCTCAGCCACTCTTTCATCATTTCCTCATCCATCCAGCCCTTTTCATTTGCCTTAATGATGATTCCTGCTGGAAACTTCTCTTTAGGCAAAGTCTTTCTCTTAAAAATCACCGTAGGCGGCAGTTTCTGTCCATTAGCATGGCAGCCAAGCACAACAGTAAAAGAAGACTTTTCGTGCCCCGTGTGCGTATCGCTACCGTGCTGGTCCCTTCTTCTCCACAGTGTGACTGACCGGGATGTCGAAAGTGAGCGGCACCTCGTCCATGTCAGTGATGTGGCTGGGCTGGATGTGTTTGTCGGCGATGTGTTTGCTGCAGTAGGAGCGGAAGATGGCCAGCTTTTCATTATAATCCGCTGGAAGTTGCTGCGCTACCGTAGTCCTGGTCCGGATGGAAAAATGGCACCGTTTCATGAAACCAAAGCACCAAGACGGACCTCCTCGGAAATGTTCAATTTTTTATTTCTTCTGCTAGCGAAACTGCTTTTAGTCGAATGGTGACCGTCGAAACGCTTCTCCCACTCGTTCTTTGCTCGATGATCCACTGCTCGAGTCTTTCCTCCAACTCGGGCCACCTCGCCTTATGTCCGCGGAAACTCAGCTGCGTCTTCTTGACCTGTCGGAGCTCGTTTTCCAGCTTCCTCCACTTGCGAACCATCGATTCATTAATCTTAAATTCTCTCGCGGCTGCTCGATTTCCATGTTCCTCCGCGTAGCTGATGGCCTTCAGTTTAAACTGTGCTTCATAAGCGTGTCTCTTTGCCATTTTCAGGGTTGTTAAAACAACGATGTTCCGCATAACGCACATACCTGTTCTTTTATACAGGTATGTGCGATTGTCCCGGTATATACAATCAACGCCCACACTTCACCCTTTAGCGCTCTCATGGTGTTCTCTACTACGTCCTCCTTACAACACACAGGGCGCACTGCACTATAGGGCGCGCCGCACTTTTTGAAGAAAATCTAAGACTTGTATGTGCGCCTTATAGTCGCGAAAATACGGTGGCTTTGTAACTGTGTAGAAATGTTTAAGTCAAATTTCTTGACATTGTTTCCTTTTTACTCTTCCAGGAGTTTGAGCTGAGGAAGCATGCACGCCAAGAGGGACGTCGCTATTGTGATCCCGTTGTTCTGACTTACCAGGCTGAACGTATGCCAGAGCAGATCAGGCTAAAGGTGAGGTCACTGTAACATGCTAGTTTTATCTTAAAACGCACGATTAACAATGGAAACCTGCCCTGAATTTGTATTAATTTGAAGAGATGCAACAAGAAGAACTCTTAATCTGTGGATACAGTCTCTGAGTAACAGTGTGCCTGTGCTGCAGGTGGGAGGAGTGGACCCTAAGCAGCTGGCTGTGTATGAGGAGTTTGCTAGAAACGTTCCAGGTTTCTTGCCAAGTAATGACCTTTCCCAACCAACTGGCTTCTTGGCTCAGCCCATGAAGGTACGTTTATTTTCAGGGACCCACGCACTCATCCCAAACACAAGCGCTGAATGCTGAAAAGTACCACAGTGTTACAGAACTGATAACATGTTTAGAAGTTTGTCCTGCAGGTTAGAGTAGCATGGAGAGATTATCATTTATTATTCTGTCATCATTTATGAATATTCAGTGGATGAGTTGCTCAGAAAGCAACATTTAACTAAATACTTCTTGTGTTGCCGTATTTAACGCAAACTTTTTTTTCCCATGTTGATATCTCAGCAACAGGCATGGGCGACGGATGATGTTGCTCAGATCTATGATAAGTGCATAGCAGACCTGGAGCAGCATCTTCATGCCATCCCTCCAGCGCTTGCCATGAACCCTCTTACCCAGGCCCTGCGGAGCTTGCTGGAAGCTGTGGCTCTGGCTAGAAACTCCAGGGATGGCATTGCAGCGCTTGGCTTGCTGCAGAAGGTAGGATAACTAAATGTTGCTGGTTTAGTTTTGGCTCGTAGACGTCTTCTCCACACAGTAGCTTCTCCTTTTGTGCATACTTAGAACCAGTTTATAGAACTGATGTCGTTTTGTCTTCAGCAATCGCTGTTAGACAGGTCAGGTCTTAATGCTCATTCCATCCTCCAGGCTGTTGAAGGTCTTCTGGATGCTACGAGTGGCGCCGATGCCGACTTGCTGCTTCGCTACAGGGAGTGCCACCTGTTGGTGCTTAAAGCCCTGCAGGATGGACGTGCCTATGGCCCACAGTGGTGCAATAAGCAGATCACCAGGTGCGTCTATGTTGGAACGGTTTTTGTACAGAATGGGATATCCTGCACCATCCTAAAAGCTATTGGAACATTTTCCATGAATCTGTTAAATTTAGTGTCTCTGACTTGCTTCCTGTTCGCAGGTGTCTGATTGAATGCCGTGACGAATACAAGTACAACGTCGAGGCGGTGGAGCTTTTGATCAGGAACCATCTTGTAAATATGCAGCAGTATGACCTGCACCTAGCACAGGTACACACGCATTTCTACTTCTGTGGGTAGCCGTCTTTGTCTGCTCACTGCCATTGGTGAAATAAAAATTCTGGAGGCATAAAGATGCTTTTTCTGATTGAATCAGTTTCCTTTGCTGTTGGTTGCTCTGTGAATGTGTTTTTAAATGAACAAAATGTGTTCCCCACCCCTCCTCCCTCCAGTCAATGGAAAATGGACTGCACTACATGGCGGTTGCATTTGCCATGCAGTTGGTGAAGCTGCTGCTGGTGGATGAACGCAGTGTGAGCCACGTCACAGAAGCTGACCTCTTCCACACAATTGAGACTTTGATGAGGACCTGTGCGCACTCCAGAGCTAATGCACCTGAGGGGTAATGAACCACAGCAGTTTTAATTCATTAGAAGTGGAATGATTACAGCTACAATCTGAGGCTGGAGATTAACCTTCAGGGCTGCTTTACAGGTCCATTGGCCAGTTTTATGACGCTAGTGCAAAATCTTGGTAGACGGTAATGTTTCCCTTTGCTCTGTGATGGCATTTGTTCACTGCGCTTACATGTGTTTGCTGTTCAGTGATCTGAACATGTGTTTGTGGTCTGCTCGTCTGAGGTGGCAGACCCTAGCTTGACCTTTGCTCTGATGGCATGAATAGTTCTGGAGGTGTAGTGTGCTGAGACCTGATTCCTACGCCCTCTACCACCTCGTTTCCAGGCTTCCCCAGTTGATGGATGTGGTTCGCTCCAACTATGAAGCCATGATTGACCGGGCCCACGGTGGACCCAACTTCATGATGCACTCTGGGATTTCACAGGCGTCAGAATATGATGATCCTCCAGGCTTGAGGGAGAAAGCGGAGTACCTCCTGAGGGAATGGGTCAACCTGTATCACTCCGCTGCTGCTGGCAGGGATAGCACCAAAGCTTTCTCTGCCTTTGTTGGCCAGGTTTTTATCAGCATTTATTAGTTAATGGGAATGATTAAAAAGTAGTACTGTTACTCATGTTTGCATCCCTGTTTTCTTTTTCCTAGATGCACCAGCAGGGAATTCTGAAGACGGATGACCTGATCACTCGCTTCTTCCGGCTGTGCACAGAAATGTGTGTGGAGATTAGCTATCGGGCACAAGCTGAACAACAGCACAACCCAGCAGCCAGTGCAGCCATCATCAGAGCCAAATGTTACCACAACCTGGATGCCTTTGTGAGGCTCATAGCCCTGCTGGTGAAACACTCTGGAGAGGCCACCAACACAGTGACAAAAATCAACCTCCTCAACAAGGTGCACCCACGTAACACTGAATATTATTCTGATATATCATTTATAGCCCAGTTTCACTCATTTTCATTATGGTGTAACCTTAATATCTCCACAGGTGCTCGGTATTGTAGTTGGCGTGTTGATCCAGGACCACGATGTTCGTCAGACTGAATTCCAGCAGCTGCCGTATCACCGCATTTTCATCATGCTGCTGCTGGAGCTCAACGCCCCTGAACATGTCCTGGAAACCATCAACTTCCAGACACTCACTGCCTTCTGGTAAGTAGTCGCTTTTTCTGAAGGGTCTCGTCCTGCTGAGAAACTGTAGTTCGGCGAGTTCTTGTGATGTTTTCTTCGGTCCATGTGGTCGTCCAACGTTTGCCTTTATCTGCAGCAATACCTTCCACATCCTGAGACCCACCAAAGCACCTGGTTTTGTGTACGCCTGGCTGGAACTGATTTCTCATCGCATCTTCATTGCCAGGATGCTTGCACACACCCCACAGCAGAAGGTCTTTAAGGAGAAATCTTACATAAATAACATCACATGGCTGTTTTTGTTTGAATAGTTTTTGAGTATTTGTTCTAAACCGATGCTGTCCTCTAGGGTTGGCCCATGTACGCACAACTGTTGATTGATCTTTTCAAGTACCTGGCCCCTTTTCTGAGGAACGTAGAGCTCAACAAACCTATGCAAATCCTCTACAAGGTGATCTTTCAGGGTCATTTTAATCAATATCCTGGTTTTTAAGTGTTAATGTTGCTCTTGAAGCAAGGAGTATTTTGAGTGATGTGTAGAAAACGTCTGCTGTTCTGATGATCCATTCAGGGCACGCTGCGAGTGCTCCTGGTTCTGCTTCACGACTTCCCAGAGTTTCTGTGCGATTACCATTATGGCTTCTGTGACGTCATCCCACCCAACTGCATCCAGCTCCGCAACCTCATCCTCAGTGCCTTTCCACGCAATATGAGGCTTCCTGACCCTTTCACACCCAACCTGAAGGTTCGATTAGCGCTTTGGTGTGAATCGTGGATATGAGCCAAGTTGGTTTCGAGACCGAAAGATGTAATAGGCCTGTCCTTTATCGATTCCTGCCGCAGGTGGACATGCTGAGCGAGATCAACATCGCTCCACGGATTCTCACAAACTTCACAGGCGTGATGCCGTCACAGTTCAAAAAGGATCTGGACTCGTATCTGAAGACGCGCTCACCTGTGACGTTCCTGTCGGAGCTCCGTAGTAACCTGCAGGTAGGCTTGGTGTCCGTTTACTTTAAATCAGGAGTAAGAGAAGCACAAAGGTGTGACGAGCTTGTGGCGGTCTTTTGTCTCCCAGGTGTCTAATGAACCAGGAAACCGCTACAACATCCAGCTGATCAATGCTCTAGTGTTGTATGTGGGGACACAGGCAATCGCTCACATCCACAATAAGGGCAGCACCCCCTCCATGAGCACCATCACCCACTCTGCTCACATGGACATCTTCCAGAATCTGGCTGTGGACCTGGACACTGAGGGTAGGCTAGCAGCATTAAATTAAGGTCTTTTCATAGATATTTAGACACTACTCCTTAGAAACCAGCTGTGTTTAAAGCTCTTTTCACCCAAATAACGAACGTCTTTGTTGGATCTTGGTGTAGTGCAGACGGAGCTGGATTTTTAGGTGCTGAGCATCTGACCTTAAGCAAATGAAAGCTCTCATCAGGCTTCTGATTTTGTCTTTTTCCAGGGCGTTACCTGTTCTTGAATGCGATCGCCAATCAGCTGCGTTACCCCAACAGTCACACTCACTACTTCAGCTGCACGATGCTCTATCTGTTTGCCGAGGCCAACACTGAGGCCATCCAGGAGCAGATCACCAGGTGAGACCGATCCGAGGTCCAGACGATGTCGTTGAGCGTCGTCTACGAATACTTGGTTAACGTTTCCTCCTTGTTCGTTAGGGTTCTGTTGGAGAGGCTGATAGTGAACAGGCCTCACCCGTGGGGTCTCCTCATCACCTTCATCGAGCTGATCAAGAATCCTGCCTTCAAGTTCTGGAGCCACGACTTTGTGCACTGTGCCCCCGAGATTGAAAAGTATGTTTCCTGTTTGATATGCGATGTCTGGGAGCAGCTGTTGTTGCGGCGCCTTAAACCGACGCTGATGTCTTTTCCTCCCGTCTCTCCTCAGGCTGTTTCAGTCTGTCGCCCAGTGCTGCATGGGACAGAAGCAGGCCCAGCAGGTGATGGAGGGCACCGGTGCCAGCTAGCCTGTGTACCAGCCAGCTCGTAGCCCCCCGGAGAGATGCTGTGGCCTTGATCCACCCCCCCTCACCACCCCACACATACACACCTCCCTCTTTACTGTTGGCACTGGATAAACTGGCAACCACAGTCATTTGGACTGTGGATGAAAGGACTACTGCTCATGGATCTAGTTAGGTTTTTTTTTTCCCTCCCCCTTTTTTGTCATATCCCTTTGGAGCTGAGATGAGATGGATCGGGACATGCTGTTTAATATACTTTTTTTGATGCTTTGATGTAAATATTGGAAAAAAAAAAAGGGGGAGAATAGGGGAGTAGACAAGTGGAAAGCAATGCACATGTCAAATAAAATGTACCTTGACATGTAAAGACATGTAAACATATTTTCACTCACTACCAAAGTCCTCGGTTTGCTTCCCTCCCACACATCCTTTTTTTCCTGGCTTTTTTGTTGTTGTTTTTCTTCAGCGGCTGAACGGTAGAGTGACGAGAAAAGCTGCCTACTTTCATTTGATTCCTTTTATCTCCAAGTGGGACAGAAAGATGTAGTTCTCCCATGTGGGGTGGGGGTCTACTCCTGGTGTGTTGGTGTGTTGGTGGAGAACGTTTGCTGATGGTTTGTCCATTTGAAACTGGCTCTGGAAGTCTCTCCCTGGCACGTGTAAAATTATGCAGTGATGGAAACCTTGTATCTTGACAAATTTGTATAAAGATCCAAATTGAAGAACAACAATAGAAGGACCAATACAGCCCATTTTGTAACATTTTGAATGTTTTGTAAATGTATTGGTCCATGTGTTGTATTTTGTAGTCCTTTCTAGTTTGCCTTTAGTTCTTGCTACTTAACTGCAGTATGCATACATACAGTAAATAAAGCATTCAAACTGCTATTTCATCTGTCTTCTTTCAGGACTGCATGACTAAGATTAACAAAGTGGGACTAACTGTATTAGCAGTAGTAAGTTTTCAAGCATGTTAGTTTTTAAATATTAGGAAGCCAGAAAAATGGACTCTTTGAGCCAAATGCTTTTTGTAGTCAGCGAGTTTCTGGCCGTCTGTTTGCTAAAGAGTGACCAGAGTTCATTTAAATTTGAACTGTTTTCCAGAAAACATTTGGCTTATCCATATGGGCAGTTAGTGATTTCAGTTAAGCATAAAGGTCTTTGCTTTGTAGCCGGGCTTCTTGGTTGGCGCACTCTCAGTCCAAATACTTCACTGTAGACGGTGATGCTGGTGCAGCAGCAGTTTATAGTTGAGTCTTTGGAATTGTTTCTAAACATCATAACCGGTTTCCTCACATCTGAGGGCAACCATTTGGGTTGGGTTGGGTTTGAACTGATCATCTAGGGATCTGCAGATGTTTAGGTGATGGTTTAAAGAGAACTTCTCAGTTGGAGAAGGTCCTTGGACTTGGTATTGGTCAATCTGATGTCAAATCCTGTATATACTGCCAAAGAGAAACTACCAGTTGTAGACGATCATGATTGTTAATGAGGCTTGGCTGTGTCACGTTAAGACAGCACCACTTGAACAGATTTAAGTATATGAACACTGCTCAAAAGATCAAACACTTCTTAAGCATGAAGTCAAAACTTCTGGGAAGTTAAGTTATCAAACGGGGTTGAAAATCAGTTTCAGCTGCTTTAGTCTTAAAGTTAACAACAGGTCCAGATAGGGCCGTGCAATATGACCAAAATCTCATATCCTGATATAAGACATGTATCGTCCTGACAACGATATAAATCACAAAAATGTAACATTTTTGTGTAAATTCTGTGAATCTCGGGCAGCTGGGCGTCCTTTACCTGGAGTCGAGTGTTTTAACTGATCCATGAAACTATACATTTTTAGACATAAGTTGTAACAGCCGACATTTTCTTTCAAAGTTTGAGTCTAAGGTTTATTTTTTTTGCTTCTCATCCATAAACTCTCTGCATACTCTTTCACGTGATTCAGTTTATTTTGAAAAGTCTCAACAGGATCTTGAGCTTTATTGTGAAAGGTTTACGTCAAAAACAGCGGAGCCACGCGATGGTTTTACCGTCATTGTTGCTAACGACAACACGTAAAAACAGGCGCTTGTCCGTCCGTAGTGTGGTTATATTAAATATAAGAGAAAGAGAGAACTTTAAGAAATTGATATAGACACTACACCAGGGGTGGGGAACTCCAGGCCTCGAGGGCCAGTGTCCCTGCAGGTTTTAGATGTGTCCTTAATCCAACACAGCTGATTTAAATGGCTAAATTAGCTCCTCAACATGTCCTGAATCACGTGATTCAGGTGTGTTGACCCAGGGTGAGATCTAAAACCTGCAGGACACCGGCCCTCCAGGCCTGGAATTGCCCACCCCTGCACTACAGTGACCATCAAAACGATGAAAAACTATCGCCGTAAACAGTTTATTTTACGACACCACGAAACAAACGATAGCGTAATAGGAAACGATAGATGTTTTTATATCGTCATCCGATATATATCGTTATATCGAACAGCCCTAAGTCCAGAGGTAACAATGAGCCAACGCCCAAAACAGGAATGATTTTACACAACGGTGGGGAACTCCAGGCCTCGGGGCCGGTGCCCTGCAGGTTTTAGATCTCAGCCTGGGTCAACACACCTGAATCACACGATGAGTTCATTCCCAGGCCTCTGGAGAACGTCGTGTTGAGGAGGTCATTTAGCCATTTAAATCAGCTGTGTTGGATCAAGGACACCGGCCCTCGATGCCTGGAGTTCGTCACCACTGATTTTACAGGTCGAGGCCACTGACATTTATTTTTTGACTAGTTCAACATTTGGCTCAGATCAGTATGACTAACAGGAGACATCTGGACCCAAGATAGCACATCAATACATGCTGTTGCCAGAAGGTTTGCTGTGTCTCCCAGCACCATCTGAAGAGAGCGAGAGGAGAAATGACCTCCACCAGAATGTTCCTGACCAAACAATCAGAAACAGACCTGCGGGTGGCTGGGGCGTATACCAGAACCGGTTGTTTCTTTGATTTTTCTGATGAGGATAAGACATATTTGAGCCTCAGTGGTTTGGAGAAAATCCAAAATAACTTTTTAAAACGAATTCCAGATGTATGCTGTACCGTGACACGACATTCATGGTTAGAGCCTGGTCAGTTCTCAGTGTAATAGTTTTACTACATTTGCCTTCACTGGACAGTAAAGTCAGGGTTGGTGGGAGCGAGTCCGAGTTAAAGCGGCTCACGTTCTGTATATTAATACTTGATTTTGTTTTTGCAAGATGTTCTGATGAAATGTGAAATTTCAATATTAATAGTGAAGAAAATGGTCCAAAAACCCCCAAACCATCTTGTAAGACATTTGTTTTATTAACCGTGTCATCTAAAAACGATGGCGCACACATTCGATTAAAAACCTCGGCTGCGGTTCCCGTCAGAGCCGAACTCATGACTTGGTTAGCTCCATGAGTCCATGCAGGATGCTCTTCTGTCCATAGCGTACTTGCAGCGCCTTCCACTGCCTGCAGCTCAGTCCCGCGAGTGCCGCCTTATCCTCCATTAATGCCCGGTCGACATCCATGACTTTTTCCTCGTCCTCTCCGTCTCCGTAGGACCTCAATGTCAGATGGGCCGCCTCATAAATCAGCCGTTTCCATGAAGCCTTTAACTCGGAAAGACCCTCGTTGGAAAGCGCCAGGGATATCTTCTCATCATCCTCGTCATCTTCTTCCCATCCTTCGTTGTCTTTAAACTCTGAAAGCTCTTCCTTTGACATGCACAGCACCTGAAAACAAAGTCGATCAGCAAACACTCGTGTCTCAAACAGGGCGCTGCTTCAAGTGTTTGTCCCGACTGTTGTCATAAGTAAAAACAGACGATAACTAGCGCTGTTTTTACGTGCTCCCTCACCTTGAGCGCCGTATGGAGCTCTGCGTCTGTAAGGCAGCCTTGTTTACCAAAGACGAAGGCTGCTTCCTCTTCCGTCATCTGACACAACACCCCCCACTGCTCCTCAACCAGCTGCCGGTCCAGATCCGACTGAGCACCTGGGAGGGAAAATGAGGGATGTCGCTCACACCGTCACGTCACAACGCTTTGAAACAAATGCGGCTGTTATCGTTCACCTCGTGCGGCAGCTTCGTAGAGTTTAGCGACGGGGATGTCGGCAGTGTCGTTGCTGTTGCTGGAACACGGCTCGGTGAAGCCGTACATGTGAAGCAGCTGCCAGTTGGCCATCTGCCCGTACGTGTTAAACACCTCCTGGCCTTTATGAATAGGGCGCACGCAGACCATCTTCAAGCTATCCTGAAAAAATGTTGCACAGATTCATTGTTCAAAACTAAAATGTGGAAACACAGCGACTCTATTCTACACTTTCCTGATGAGTTCATGACCACAATCCCTCGTTTCAAGCTAATTTTATACATCATGGCCATATTACTGTCCAAGCATACACAGACAGGTGCTGTACGAGTGTTTCGCCACCTCTTGCTTGTCTTGGACATCAAAAACTAATGGGGGGGCATCACGCTGGCTTCTCCCATCTTTTATCTACAGTATATGATTTTCAAAGGTGCAAAGCTGCCACAACAGATGTGTCTCCTCACTTGTGTGAACTCCAGATTAGCATTGTGATTGGACACATGGTTAAGCATGTCAGCCATGGGAACCATCATTGGTGGGTTGGGAGGCTTCTCCTCCTCCTCATCGTCATCCTCCTCATCTTGTGGCTCTTGGAAACTGCAGACGAATGGAGAGACGGGATGGGAAAGAAGAAACAAACACACATACTCGTGCACTGCTGTAACTGTCTTATGTATTTATGCATGCTAACCTGTAGGCCATGACAAAGGCCACAAGCTGTGTGTACAAGTCCAGTGTGTGTGTGCCGGGGTTCCAGAGGTCAGGATGTCTGGTCATGAATGGCAGGACCACATCTGTGTACTCCCGCTGGATGTTAGCCAGGTCCCTGTCCACTGCCTCCGGCACACCTGTCCCCTTCAAGAGGCTGCCTCTCTCCTCTTTAGACCTGAAAGGATGGACAGCTCAAATGTTTTCCTCCTCTTTCCCGTAAGAGAGGAAATAAAATATTAATTTAAGACTATTTCATGTAGTATAATTTAGAAAGACTAAACAAAGATACAGTCACTTTCTTTCAATAATTACCTGCAGGGTAATTATTGAAATAAGATCAGGCCAATTAAACAAAGGCAAATTAGCGGCTCAAAAGTTGGCACATGCAGTTAGGAAGGACAGACATTTGGACCTGGTGTGTGTGGCTCAGAGAAAATCTTTACCAAAAAAAGAAATTACATGGACATTGCTCTGTGTGCTCACTGCTGAGAAGAGACGTTTTAATTACACCGATCTCTGTGCAGAAATGTGACTAAGCTCAGTTCTGCTCAGTTTCTTATTTTTTTTATAAATTTTATTTTCAGTCACAGCAGCATGTTAATAACAAAACATTGAACATACAGTAGTTCGCTGTTCAGTATTTACAATACCCCAAAAGATAACAGAAATAGAGAACCAAAGAAAGAAACCCCTACAAAACAACAAAAAACAAACAAACAACAACAAACAAATATAAAAATAAAATGTATAAGGGACATTCAGTGTACAGTTAACTATGATAGTGATATAGAGATATGGCATCCGGTCATGATAAGGTGGTCATTTTAAATGTTTCCATGTACATCAGGAATGGCTGCCATGCCTTAAGAAATTTGGTGGTTGAACCTGCCAGTGTATATCTCATCTTTTCTAAATGTAAAAACCTCATGAGCTCTGCAAGCCACTGTTCATGTGTGGGAGGAGCTTCCTGCTTCCATCTTAAAAGTATAAGGCGCTGTTCTGCTCAGTTTCAACAAAATATTAGAAGAACAGAAAGGAAACGGATTCTGCTCTTTCATTAAGTGAGCTATTTAAACAGGTTTGGAAACAAATAACAACTCCAGCGAGCACGCCGATGTACGCGCCATCGTACCAGGGAAGTAACACCACACCTCCGGATAGGATGGGAGCCGAAGCGTGTTCCTCACCAGAACATGGGATGATCCAGTGTTTTGAAGTCTGTCCACAAAGAGAGGTAGGCTTTCCAGTGGGACTGTGAGGATGTGTATTCATACAGCAGAGCCAGCAGCAGGGGAACCCAACCCGACGAGCTCTGCAGAGTCGACTGCTCTGTGAAGGAAAAGGGAGAAAGTTACAAACTGAGGGATGCAGGCAGGCAGCATCTTTGCAGCGTTACACGTCACCTTTTTCCAGCAAGGTAGAAACTTTGGTTGTTCCCTGATGGAGGAGAGCTGATCTGGGGATGGTGAACAAAACCTCCCCGTCCTCTATGTCATCCTTGGCCAGCATCCCGTACTCGGCCACGGTCCCCTCTTTACTCACGCACACCTACAGGTACAAACGTCAGTCCTAAACCAGATCTTAGTGCTGACTAATAAGCTGTAAATGCAGTCGCACGACGCCGTAACAAACCTTACTGCTGAGCTCCAGGCCTACTCCGTCACACCACTGTAAAAAGCTCTGCAGAGGGCTCAGCTCTGAGCCATCCTCCACCTGTCAGCGCAGAAACATCAGCAATACGAACAGGCACGTGTTATCTAATGCTATCGTGCACGTGGTTTCACGCGCTTCTAAAACGAAGCCACGTGATTACAGTTAGAAGAAGGTAACTGTGTTCCTTGCATCAATGCTAAGTGATAAAGTGAGCTGAATGGCGGCACGTTTTAAGTAGCAGATCACAGAGTTCATGATCGACTACGTAAACCCAGCGTGTACACCACAGCATGTTACACGTACACAGAAACACGCGGCGTCGTGTTTGCTGCTTAAAAACAAACCGGATCAAACTGTTACCTTGGCTCGTTTCGCTCTTGCTGCCATCCCGCAGAAGTACACTCGAAGCTAACTCGAGCATGCGCACTGTGAAACATGTGCAGGTTAAGTTTGGCCCACGCGGTGACTCGTAGAAAGCGGATAGGCTGGCTGTATCCCAATTCAGGGTCTGCCGCCTTTACGATCCTCAAGGGCCGCGTACTCAAAGACCGCTAAGGCCGGAAGTGCGAGGCTTGTGAAATGGGCGGTCTAGCCTCCGTCGCGCTGCCCAGGTTGCCTAGCAACCATGATACTAACAGCTGGAAACGTGTCATACAGCTTTGTTTGACAGAAATGAAGGAGAAAATCTTTTGTTCATTTGTTTGTTTGTTTCTGCATGGGCTTTGATCATTCTCTGTAAGATTAAGCTCAGCTATTGAACGGCGTATATTTTAAAGTAAAGGCTTTAAAACCAAGTTAGTGCAAACGTCACTAATGTCACATAACTTTGCCGACATGTGGCCAACAGGAATGTTTTAATGTTCTTCGTTATTAAACATTTGCACATAAATAAGTGACATCATATTCAGGACTTACTTAAAGTTTACTCTTCGGCCGCCCCTCATCCGCCGTTTTTTTTCGGCAAAATTATCCACACCCACCGCCGCGCTATGCATTCTGGGATATGTTGGGCCACGAAGTCTACACCGCCACATCCTTAAAATTCAGGGAAATGAAGGACGCATTTGAAGGCAGCATTTCGAGCAGCCTTTGAATTGGGACAGCCTTCGTCGCGTCGCTGTGACGTAATCGGTCTTAAAATGCGGCCTTTAAGGCTGCAGACCCCGAATTGGGATACAGCCCCCGTGCACGACAAAATGCTAACTTCCTGTTTTAAGATCGGCTGTAGGGTTGTACATTTCCGGTGTTCCAGACGCTCTTGGATTAACTGGCGTCGCAGATTTACTGGATTTGGTCAAACAGATGTGCGGCAGTCTTGCGTTTCAGGAGCTGCTACCGACAAACCAGCAAAAAAACGCTAAATGTGTCATCTGTGACACTTGTGAGGTTATCTCAAACACACTCCGTCAGTCTTGATGCTGTTGAACAACAAAATGTTTAAAAATGTCTCGAGTTTACCTGGTGATTGTCTCATGCGCGACGCGATCGCGAAAACAGCAAACAATTAACACCACGCCGATGTTGTTCACGGGACAGCAAGAGTAAACGATCGGGAGACTCTTGTCGTCGTTATCGTTTCCCTCGCACGTTTTATTTCTCCGGTTTCAGCGTTTTTGCTTCACAACTAAAGCGAGCAGTTTACTTTGTGCACTAACATGGACTCGAGTCAACCAGCGCCACCTCTGGCCAAGTGCCACAGCCTGCAGCCAGATCAACCTGTGACACACATCTGCACCACGTTTGAATTCGTTTCACGCACAACACATTTGTACCTTTAAATTGTGTCTGTTTGTTCGTCATGCAAATAAACCTTTGAAATGAATGAAATGATATCATGTATCTATTTTTGGCCCACATTTGTAAAAAATTCCAAATTATATACACAAAGTCATAGGAATCACCACCGCTGTTCATTATGATTTTAATAGTTTTGCCCATAAGAAAAACGTCTTGAACAAATATGACACATCAATATTTCATTAGTGTTGTCACATCACATCCTGTAAGCAGAGTCTGCCTGTGTCTTTTCTCTGCAAACGAACACTTTAGAGGTGGTAGTTATATACAGTCTGTATAAGTGTGGTTAATCCAATAAACATTTGTAAGGAGATGGCAGTTACTGTGAATTTACAGCAGTTACACAGTGATTAGTAATAAACAGAGTTTCGGGTGAGCTCATTGTGAAACCTGGCCCCACCTTATCATGCGAATTCCTGAGGTCAGATGTCCCAGGATGTGAGTGGGCGTTAAGGGGTCTGGGGAGGGAACTCAAAACTGGATTATAGATGGCAGACAGTTGGTGGTGCCATCTATAATCCAGTTCACACCCAGTTTCTTCAAGTAACTTAAAGAAGTCCAGACGCTTTTCTTTCCAAGCTCCTTTGACTACGATGACCTGGATGACTGAGAACCTTCACAGAGATAAAGCAGTTAATTAAAAGTAGTCTAACATAAATGTAAATGCTGTAATTTGATTATTTTAATAAACCATGTAACTTGGATGGATTAGATGCCGGTGTGACCACAGTGCACACGTCTGCTGTTGCTCACAGTGGTCCAAGGGGACGCTCAGGGAGTTTGTGTGTTCGCTCAGACACGTGACAAATTAGAGGGAACATTGAGTGTGACTCTGAAGTGCTGCACTGTATGTTTGTAAGTTTTCTCCCCAACAACCACAACAATGTTGACGAAACATTTTGCACCGTCAGAGGCTCCTGCGGTAGCACCCAAAAGGCAGAGGAAGATGCTAACCATCGCACAAAAAGTTGGACTTCTGGACATGCTAAAGGAAGGTAGAAGTAACCGTGTTTTTTGGGGTTTTTTTTTGCCATACTGCGCACCGGATTATAAGGTGCATTAAGCTTAAATTAAACAATTAAGCTTAAAGTTAAATTCATTAGTTCTAAAATCTGTCATTACGGAACTTTGAGAGTTTAAACAAGAGAGAAAAGTGTGAAACTGTTCATGCCTGTCTGAGAAAAGTGTATAAAGTGTGTAGTGACGGGTTTTACAGCCTTAAAACATCTAAAATAATTGTAAAAAATAAAGCTGGTTATTTTTAGAACATAACACCCGCGATAAACGAGGGAACTCTATCTCCAGAAGTTGATTCTGTTCATCTGGACGTTTTCAGTGGGAGAAACGTTTCGTCATCATCAGGTGACGTCTTCAGTCTCAGCTGACTGCAGGTTTCAATCTTATAAACAGTACATTTGCATAATGACTGGAACCAGCCCAGTGAAGGAACAATGGGCTGGGAGGTCAGTTCCTTAATCTTAATTATGCAAATTCTCATGACCATTGATCAACAACCACTGACCAAAACCCACTGATCAAAGCCCACTGATCAATAACCATGAGTCCCATTCACAGAGAGTTGGGGAATGGCTGCAATCACAGCATGTAAGATGGTGACAGATGGACCCTTAGGCCCCTCCTCGATTCAGAGATGGTCTTTCCCTTTTCACGTAAATGGCCTCCTTGACTCCGCCCTCAAACCAGCGTTCCTCCCTGTCCAGGATGTTACATCCTCATCATTGAAAGAGTGTCCACTGGCCTGTAGGTGTGAACAGACTGCAGAGTCCTGGCCTGACGAGGTGGCTCTTCTGTGTTGTAGCCAGAGGTTGTTTGGTTTCCTCGATGTATAAATCCTGGCAATCCTCCTGCACTTAACAGCGTACACTATGTTACTCTGTTTGTGTCGGGGGACCCGATCCTTGGGATGGACAACTTTTGCTGCAGCGTGTTTTGGGGTTTAAAAGCCACAGAGACCTGATGTTTAGGAAAAATGCGTCTCAGCTGCTCCGATACTCCTGACACGTACGGGATCACTACAGGTTTTCGCTTGGGCAGCGGTTGTCCTTCTCTCCTGGATCAGCTGGAGCTTTCTTTAGGTGCCTTCCCAGCTTTGTGGGGATAACCACATTTACTCAGGGCCTTCTTGATGTTCTTCTGCCTCCCTGGCTGCTGTGTCAGTGGGGATGGTGTTCGCTCTGTGTTGTAGCGTCCTGATGACGCCCAGTTTGTGCTCCAGTGGATGATGAGAGTCAAACCTTAGATACTGATCCATATGTGTAGGTTTACGGTACACATCAGCTTTTAGATGTCCCCCATTACTGATGGAAATCTCACAGTCTAAGAAGGCTAACCTGCCACTGTTCATATCCTCCCTGGTGAATTTGATGAGTTAATGTGATCCGTGAAATGTGGAACGTCCTGAGATTTGATTTTCACCGAGGTGTCATCCACATATCTGAAGCAATGACTTGGTCATGTTCCAGGGTAGGTACTCATGGCCATTGATCAGTGGCCATTGATCAGTGGGCTTTGATCAGTGGTCATGAGAATTTGCATAATTAAGATTAAGGAACTGACCTCCCAGCCCATTGTTCCTCACTGGGCTGGTTTGAGTCATTATGCAAATGTACTGTTTATAAGATTGAAACCTGCAGTCAGCTGAGACTGAAGACGTCACTTGGATGAGTGACGAAACGTTTCTCCCACAAAACGCTACGTCCAGATGAACAGAATCAACTTTTGGAGATTTACTTACCTGGATGATTGAGCATGTATCAAGACGAGGGAACTCTATATACAAATACTGAGAAGTTTCAACCCTTTCTCTCTTTTGCTCTGAGGTGCGAGGGAAAAATATCGATAAGTCGATGAACATCGTCTACAGACATATTCGGTAAATGCCCAAGACATCTTGAGAAATGTAAATCGCCGCTTGATTCGTCCATTTGGTTGACTTTTTTTTTGGAAAACCCGACTGTAAACAAGACGCGAATATCACACTGGAAACGAAGCCCTACAGGAGTTTCCCCACCGGAAGTAGCATATGATAAGGTGCACATAGTCTATAAAATGGGAAATCCGCTCAGCGACTTATTGAATCGTGCTTTATGTAGGTCTCCAATGTCTTAAGAAATTAAAAAACAATAAAGCAAAACTTTACAAAGAATTAAAAGTTAACTGTAAAGGTCCAGTTTTGTTTATTGATCTAAGCCTGAACAGCTACGCGTAGTGTCCAGTAGAGGGCTCTGTTGCTTAGTTAGCGGCAAGCTGCACTTCCAGCTCAGACCGGTTTTGTGGCGCACATGTCCCGGTAGGCAGCTCTCAATGAAGCGTGAAGCAGCGTGATACCGGACTCTAGCGAAATTAACAATTTGCAGCCCTTGGAATGCGGAGCGAGGTACATGTTTTAAGTTGTATTTGTTTGCTTAATTGATATTTTGTTGTATTTTCTGCTTTATTTGAGTTCATATTTGTAATAAGCGTCTAAGAAAATGTATTTTGTGTTTCTGTTTAGTTTTCACGGTGCATTGGCGCACCTCAGCACTGTTAGATTCTGAATGAATCTCAAAGTAAAAATTACTGCACCCGTCGAGGCTCTCTCTATTTCTTCCTTGGTCCGAGGGACTGCTACATTAACTAACACCAGTTATTAAGTGTAATAACTGCGAAACTGAAGCTCAGTGACTTCAGTATCAGGCTAATAGCATGCTTTTACTGCATTGCCGCTGTGTTTAGGACGATTTTAATACTGGAAAATGAAAGTGAATGGTTTCCAGATGTTCTTTCATGGTGGATCAAAATCTGATGGTACTTTTGTGCATTCATATTTCTGTTGGTTTTTTCTCCAACACCACTCACTGAAATGTCCCTCCAAATCATGACAGGATGGCTGTTGACCATGACTGCTGACCCCTTAATGCTTTTGAATACTTCCATTTTCAGATTATTTCATGTGTACATAGAAAATCTTTACCAGCAGAAGATTCTGTTGGAATAGATTCTCATGTCACAGCACCATAAAGGTTTCATTTTGCTTGTTGGACTAGGGCAGCAATTCTCAAAGTGTGTGGCATGCCCCACTGGTGGGGCGCAAATTACCGGAAAAGTCATGTGGAACAAATGTTTGTTTCCTAAAAAGCCGAGAACATGACATCACCTCTTCACTCTTCTCTCTCTCTCACACACAAACCTTCATACAACATGTGACTTTTTGCACAATACGCAGTCTTTTGCAAATTTCTATTGTACTGTTGTGCCTGCACTGTCTTGTGTCTGTATCGTTCTATTCTGTCCGGTGCTGCACCATTTTTGTTTATGCAATTTTTGCATTTTTTGCACATTGCACATGTGGTCCTGTTTTGATTGTCTGCTATATGTAATATGTAGCACCATGGTCTTGCAGGAACGTTGACCACTTCCTGTTTATTCTTTCTACCCTTTGTTAACATCATAGTCAGTTTTACTAATACTTCCACGTGTACTATTGTGAAAAACAAACACTACAGGATATATAATATATGATCTGCAATAATGGATACCATGCACATCAAAGATAAAGTCTTTGACTTCTTTTGTTAAGGACGTTTAAAAGTTCAAGTTGACGATATCACATTTTTCACCACCAGAGGGCGGTGCTGCACTGGATGAAGCAGTGAGGGCAAAATGCCACAACTTTGCACACAAGTATATGTCAGAAGTCCAGATGTGAGCAGCTGCTTTCTGTGGCTCGTTGGTCTAGGGGTATGATTCTCGCTTAGGGTGCGAGAGGTCCCGGGTTCAAATCCCGGACGAGCCCTAAATTTTAAGCAATTCAGTTAAAATGGATTATTTGAGATTAGAAACATGACTTTCTTGCAACTTTTCAAATGGCAAAAGACACAAAAGAGTTTGCTGCCTGTGAACTGAACTCCTGTAAAAAGCTGTACTCAAAATGAGATGTTTGAAGACAAACGCTATCAAAGCAAGTATAGTAAGTGACTTTTACACATGAACTGTCAAGTCAAGAATTACTATCAAACTGACAGCTTGTCTTGTGACAGTGCATTAATCAGAATGCATCAAGAAATTTCTCTTTACTCGGTAAATAAGTGTTTTGTTTAAATAGCAAGTAAGCAATTTATTTATATAGCACTTTCAGATCAGCCCCAAGCTGAACACAAAGTGCTGTATACTTGACATGCCAAACATGATACATTAAACAAGTTAAAAAAATAAATAATATAAAATAGAGAAATATTTTTAAAAAATAAGATGACAATTAAAATAACATTTAAAGTAATAAAATTGGCACAAATAGCAAAAACAATAATAAAATAGAATAAAATGATAATTAGAATTACATTTAAAACAATAAAAATCATGGCATTAGATTAAAACAATAAAATCAGGGTCTGACTGTGTCATAAGCCAAGGAGTAAAAATGGGTTTTAAGACGTGTTTTAAAAGTGGACAGTGAGGGGCCTCTCTAATGTGCTGGGGCAGAGAAGGCCCCGCCCCCTCTGAGCTTCCTCTTGGACCTGGGTACCTCCAGGAGCAGCTTGTCAGCTGACCTGAGAGACCTGGGGGGTGAGTAAGGATGAAGAAGCTCAGAGAGGTAAATTGGGGCAAGACGTTTAAACATTTAAAAACAAACATGAGAATTGGATGTTAAAATCTCCCACAATAAGAACATGATCGTAGTTGGGTATAATCCCAGCTAGAAATTCTGAAAAGTCATTTATGAAATTCTTATTGTATTTAGGGTGACGATAAATAACAGCAAAGAGCACAGAGTTCGAGCGATTAACTTCAAAACACGTGAGCTCAAAACTGGAAGACGAGGGCTGTAAAAAACACTGTTTACATTTAAAATCCTTTTTAAAAACAACCGCCGTACCTCCTCCTCTCCCTGATGTCCTTGGTGTGTTAAAATAGGAACAACCCGCTGGTAAAAGTTCGGGTAAAATACTGGACTCACCAGTGTTAAGCCAAGTCTCAGTGACACACATGAAGTCTAGTTTCCAGGAGATGAATAAGTCATTCAGAATAAAAGATTTGTTCACCAGCGATCTGGTGTTTACCAGCCCGATCCTGACAGGAGCCGGGGTGAGGTATGAGCCCCAGCGGCACAGGGAGTCCGACACAGCGGCCTCAGATTGTGGAGGTTCGCCCGGCGCACGTTGAGCCGAGGAGGACAGGGGTCACGGAGGAGCGGCGCATCATCCTGGCAGACCACGGGGATGAGGCAGGAATCCACAGGGGTGTATTCCTGTCCCTTAAAAACTTTTTAATGTTTTTTGTATAATTATGTTTGTGCAATTGAAGAAATAAATGTTGTTTTTACACATCTCTAGTGAAAAAGGTACATAGATACCATAAAAATGCTACAGCATATAGTGGGGGCGTCTGTTAACGAGATGAAGACTTATAACGTTTTCCACCAGCAGAGGGTGGTGTTGTACTGGATGAAGCAGTGAGGACCAAATGCCACATCACAACTTTGCAGGATTCACACACAAGCATATGTCAGAAGTCCAGATGTGAGCAGCTGCTTTCTGTGGCTCGTTGGTCTAGGGGTATGATTCTCGCTTAGGGTGCGAGAGGTCCCGGGTTCAAATCCCGGACGAGCCCTTGCTTTTTTTATCCCCTTGTGTCAAAGTTAATTTTGTGATAATTGAAAAATGTATTTCTTGTAACTTTTCATGCGGCACACACGGAGACACACAAAAGGCTGCTGCCCGTGAACTTTGCAGCTGTAAAAAACTTGCAGTCTTATTTTTATTCATTTTTATTTATCACATTTTCAATATCATATTTGTTCCTTAGAATAGCATAGCATCTTTATTTATAAGGCACTTTACATCCAACAATGTTGGCCAACGTACTACAAATATAAAACAAAGAGAAAGCAGTTTACATATAGAATATCTTAAAATTGAAAAATAATATAATTAATAAGAAACATATTAAGAGACATCAACAAGTCCTGCTGTGCTGAAAGCCAAAGTAAATAAATATGTTTTAAGACGTGATTTAAAAACAGATAAGGAAGGTGCCTGTCTAACATGTAAAGGCAACTCATTCCACAGTTTTGGTGCTGCCACAGCAAACGCCCGATCCCCTCTGAGCTCACGATTAGTCCTGGGCACGCTCAGGAGGAGCTGCTCTGCCGACCTGAGGGACCGGGAAGGTATGGATGGATGAAGAAGCTCAGAGAGGTACAGAGGGGCAGCATTGGACAAACATTTAAAAACAAATAAAAGCAGCTTAATATGATCCTAAAATGCACGGGCAGCCAATGAAGTGAATATAAAACTGGGTGATATGCTCGCATCTACGAGTGCCAGTTAAAAGACGTGCAGCAGCATTCTGAGCTAGCTGCAGTCGAAAAGCAGGAGATTGACTCACCCCAAAATAAAGAGAATTACAGTAATCCAGCCGAACGGTTACAAAGGCACGGATTACTGTTTCAAATTGCTGTCACGCTAGAAAGTGCTTAATTTTGGTCAGCTGCCTCAGATGAAAGAAACTAGACCTTACAACCAATGTTCCCTCTAAGCTGCGCGCGTGTGCAATTGCGCACTGCTGGCACGGTCTCTGCGCACAGAAAAAAAATCTAACCTTAACATTAACATTAAAACTTAAACAATTCTGTTCTGCAGTGTGAGTCAGTGACTGGCTGCTCCTGTATGGGATCAGAACGATGCCACCTTATCCCACAGTCCAGCCAATGATGCGATTCACATTCGTATATACGCAGCTAATCCACGTGGTTGACAGGCTATGACAGCGTCCTTATGTGCCGACACCGGTGTGGACTTTATACCAGTTTTTAAATTGTGTTGATCGGCCACGTAAAACCAGAGTTATGATAAAAATATCTGCAATGTTTGTTTTTCTTCCTGAATACTGTCGTTGTTTATATTTACTGCGGGAAGAAACGGTAAAAACTGCGTTTTATAAGGAAAACGCTCGAAAGCCTGAGAGCAAAGACAAAACCAAAAAAACCTCCCACCCTTTCCTATTTGTTGTTAAATGTACCATGTCGACCAATCAAAAAATGATATGGCAACATGACATTTAGTTGTTTAGGGAGGGGGGAGTTTTAGGAGTGACGGCGTGTTTGAGATGTGAGAGATTTGAGACGTTTAGCACAAATCTTGTGTAGTTAGTGTGTAGTTAGTGTGTAGTGTAGTCAATAGTTTTGTTGTGTGTGTCAGAACAATGAGGCGACTGCTGAATGTTACAGGTGTTACAGCAGTGATACATCTGCTGCTGTCAGGCCTGCAGGTATCAGGCTGTTGTTCTCCTTCATCTCATAGTGGACAGAAATTATTTTTTGGAGTGGCACAAATAATTTGTGTGGCATCAGATTTGATGCAGAACAGCTGATTGTTCTGTAAATAGTTTGAAATGTTTATTTAAAAAACGCCTTGGCTGCATTTTTAGGTAAACAGCCAGAGATGGGCAGTAACGCGTTACTCGCGATTACTATCGCAAAAACGGTAATTAGATTACCGTTACTTTCCCGTAGGAACGCTGCGTTACTGCGTTACTAAAACCGTGATTTTTTTGCGAGAACGTCTCATGACAGTGTCGTAAGCGAGTGCGACGTTCGTGACAACAGCTGTGTGCAGATCAACAATGGATAATATAGTATGAGCGTGCAGCGTTTAAAGCGTGGAAGTACTGACCTTACTTTGAGTTTGATTCCATAAAAAGTGACAAAAACATTAGCGTCCGTTGTGCGTGGGAAGAAAACTTCTTTTTACAGCGAAAAAAACCCCTAAACAAGCACCGAGTAGCTACCACGTAATGGGAAATTCACAGAGAAGCTGCCGTATCCTTCCACTGACCGCTGCGGCTCATCTGCACCAGAGCACACCTCCGTCTACCCTACTCCTGCTTTACAGGTGAAAATAGAGCAACAGGACCGCTGAGTCTTTGATTTTATTTATTTTCTGCTGTGTTTTACTTGCATCTATTTGAAAGACTGAGTGTAAACACACAAAAAAAAATTTTATTTTATGTGCTGGAATGTGCAGAAAATAGGTTTAAATGTTAAACTAATTTCTTCCAGTCAGAGAATGTTGCAGATAATTTAATTTTTGCTTGATGCATAAAGTTAAAAGATTAAAACTGATAAAGCAAGTTAAAAAAAAAAGAGACTTTTCCATTTGATTACATTTTGTATGATGGATTATGCAGAAAAAGTAGAATTGGGCTGAAAGATCTATCACTTTATCACCTATTCAGGTTGTAAATCGTGTTTTTAAAAAGTAACTAAGTAACTAAGTAATTAATTGCTTTTGAAAATAAGTAATCAGTAAAGTAACGGGATTACTTTTTTGGGGAAGTAATCAGTAATTAGTTACTGATTACTTTTTTCAAGTAACTTGACCAACACTGTAAACAGCTGCAAAAAACTTTGTTGTTTGCATAACTCAGTTACTTTTTTGGAGAAGTAACTATATAATTAATTGCCCAACATTGGTCATTATTTACTGTATTTTGCAGACAGAGTTACAGACTCTCTCCCAGACCACAGACTCAGACTCAGAATACAAGTCAGAGCTTTATACAAATAAAAAAAGAAAGTTTTGTTTTCAAAATTGGTGTAAGAGCCAAAGTCAATGTCAATGTTTTGTTTATTTGTTATGGTGGCACAGGTGTATAGCTTTACCTGCATCTCAGGAGATAGCATGTGGGTGTGGTCACAGTCTATTTACCTGATCTCGGTGTTCGCAGCAGGTGTGTTGGGTGAGTGGTTTGTGGGCAAACTTTTCTGTTGACCGTCATTTTTTGGCACACCATGTAATCCATGCGCTATTTGGAAATTGATTGAAAGCGCAAACATTTGTTTTTGTTTTGTTCTTAAAATAAATGCGCAAAGGTGATCGTGGCTCAAGAGTTGGGTGTTCGTCTTGTAATCAGAAGGTTGCCGGTTCGAGCCCCGGCTCGGACAGTCTCGGTCGTTGTGTCCTTGGGCAAGACACTTCACCTGCCGCCTACTGGTGATGGCCAGAGGGGCTGATGGTGCGATATGGCAGCCTCGCCTCTGTCAGTCTGCCCCAGGGCAGCTGTGGCTACAACTGTAGCTGCCTTCACCAGTGTGTGAATGAATAGTGGAATTGTAAAGTCCTTTGAGGGGTCCCGAAAAGCGCTATATAAATGCAATCCATTATTATTAAGTACAAGTACGACTCATTATGGATTATTGGAGGCGCGTCACAGGGACACAACCAACTCAGCCGGCCGCGGCTTTATGTATGTATGAAAGTCGCAACAATTGGAGTTCAAGTTATTTTTACTTCCACAAGTGTTAACATACTACAGGTCATGAACAAGGTTTTATTTTTAATTTTCATTGTAAGTGGGCTAAAGCAGTTAATTAAAAGTAGTCTAACATAAAAGTAAATGCTGTAATTTGATTATTTTAATAAACATGTAACTTGGATGGACTCGATGCTGGCGTGACCACAGTGCACACGTCTGCTGTTGCTCACAGTGGTCCAAGGGACGCTCAGGGAGTTTGTGTGTTCGCTCAGACACGTGAAACATTAGAGGGAACATTGCTTACAACCGACCCGATCTGGCTTTCAAGCTTAAGGTCAGGATCCATTTTTAAACCCAGATTTACAATCTCTGGTTTACAAAATTTTCAGGGTTTGCAAAACAACACAACGAACACCAGCAGGGGCAGGTCTAAACACCATTACTTCACTTTTAGAATCATTAAAACAAAGAAAGTTTAGCACCAACCACGACTTGACGTCCTCCAGACATGTTTGGAAGCGATTTACAGACGACCCATCTTTCTTTTTAAGTGGAACATAAATCTGGCAGTCATCTGCATACCAGTGAAAATATACTCTGTCTCCTAAAAATTGAGCCCAAGGGAAGTAAATAAAGCGAAAGCAGGATAGGGCCCAGAATGGAACCCTGTGGTACTCCATGAGACAGCGGAGCACGGGAGGACTCGCACTTTCCTAGGCGAACTGACAAGGATCGATCTGTTAAGTAAGACCTGAACCATTTCAGAGCCACACCTGTTATACCAACACACTGCTCCAAACACGAGATTAAAATTTCATGCTCTACAGTGTCAAATGCAGCAGTTAAATCGAGTAAGATAACAATGACACTTTCACCAGAATCACATGATAAAAATATATCATTAAAAGTTCTTAAAAGTGACGATTCAGTGCTATGCATTGCTTTAAAACCAGACTGGAAAATCTCCTGAACATTTTGTGTGTTCAAGTACGGGATCAATTGGTTATATGCTACTTTTTCCAAGACTTTAGATAAAAAGGGCAGCTTAGATATTGGTCTAAAGTTTTCAAAACCGGATTTGTATCTAGCCCAGGTTTCTTAAGAAGTGGTTGCACAATTGTATCTTTGAAATTCTTTGGAACCACACCTGAGGTAAGGCTGCTATTTAAAATGGTTAAAACAGTTGAACCTATGGTAGAAAACAACTTCTTTCAGAAAACGGGGAGGGATACCATCGTAGGGCGAGCCTACAGGCTTTAGATGATCCACCACCTCCTGTAGCTGAGCAAGAGTAACCGACTCAAACTGTTGAAAGACAGCCGAGCAAATTGGAGGATCAGAGGCGTCAGATGTGGGCAAAATAATCCGCGCCCTAGCCGAGGCTACCTTGTTTATAAAGAAGTGCAGAAACTTTTCACACATTTCATGTGAAGGCTCAAAACTGAGAGCAGAAAAGGGCTTAAAATGGTCTCAATTGACTTAAACAATATATGTGGTTTCCGATAATTTATCAAAATAATGTTAGCAAAGTATTTCCGCTTTGCTTCTTTTACTGTGAACTTATATAAGGACCAGCGCTCTCTTAAATTTTGCAAAGAGACCTGTAAGTTATCTTTTTTCCATCTCCGCTCAGCCCTGCAACATTCACGCCTCGCAGCGCGGGTTTCATCGTTCAACCAGGGTTCAAGCTTTGTCTTAACATGCCTGATTTTTAGAAGGGCAACAATATCCAAGGCAGTCTGACAAGTGGACCTAGAACTGAGTTCCTCTACGTTTGAGTGTCTCAGGAATGGAGAATTGATTATAGTAGGTGGAGAACCGTGGTGCTGTGAAAGAATTTAACAACAGGGACAGAAAACAGGGTCAGAGACTTTCAGATTAAAAACAGGCAATGTGTGCGCTAAAACCAGATCGAGAGTGTGGCCACACCTTTGTGTGGGTGCAGACACACGTCGAACTAAATTAAAAGAATCAGTAAGATTGAAAAAGTCTTTAACCATGGGCTTTTCTGGACAGCTCACATGAATATTAAAATCCCTGACAATAAGAAAGGAATCACATTTTATCGTGACTTCAGTCAGAAATGCAGCAAAGTCCGTACTGTATTTTGGGGCCCTGTATAGTATTGTGCACAGTACAGGGGGAGAACAGGCTGTTTCAAATAGCAACTGTTCAAAACTGGAAAAATAAAATTCCAATGAAACCTGTTTACACCTGTAGCGATTTCTGAAGATGGTAGCAACTCCTCCACCTCGACCAGATGTGGGTGGGACATTAAAATGGAGCTCTTTATATGTTGTTATGTGACCTCCTGGATGAGTCAAAAGCACCCTTAAAGTGATTTTGTTAGAGAAGGTTCATGGCTCTTCAAAGGTTTGTGCATTTGGTACCAGTGGAGTCCCAAAGCCTTTGAAATTGTTTCTTACGGTGCATTCACACCGAACACGATAGACGCGACCAAAACGCGCCAGACGCCCCTAGCTGGTTGTGTGCACATTCGCACCTCGATGCGCGTCCAACGCGAATTGATCACGCGTGAAGCGGAAATGTGGGAGGAAGTAGTGCCAGACGGTATGTTTGCAAGATGGCAGCTGTCAATCTAGCGTTTGAAGAGAGAGTCTCCCTTCTCTATTTACTGTGGAGAGCAGATCAGCGGCGTAAAGGTCGTCCTCGCCGTACCTGGGTCCATCATGTATGGCAAGCCATTAGTGCCAAATATCGCCCCTTTTCCAACCCGTTTGGTTAAGAAATGGCGTAAAAAACGCAGTTTAATTATTTAAAATGCCAAAAAAAACGCCGTTTGTCCCGACAGAACACCGTTTTTTCCGCCACTCACATGGCGCCTTGAATGCACCATCCAAGTGGCGGAAAAAAATGTGTTTTCGTCTATCTTTGAAGTCCTTTACGTCACTCGGCAGAAAACACCGTTCAAAGATGCATAAAAACGGCGTTTTATTGAAATTATGCAGAGCACTCCCCATGGTTCCCTCATCCAATTACTTTCAACTCATTTCACCCAATCAAAGAAGAGGAAGTGCAGACCACACTAATGCATCACCGATTCACCTTGCTGCTAAGTGATTGCCTATTCAATACCAGTGCTTGTCACAGTATTGACTTGTATTATAATCCCACTATGCATTTTGATGTGTTTAAAGCATGATCAAGCAAACAAACGACAGAATGCTTTTTCTGAAACCTTAACTGTGTTACCTGTTATGGCAGCTCTGCTCATTTCTGAGCTTCTTTCTTATTTTCCTCTTTACTTCTCTTAACCTTTAACTTATGTCTTAGCAATCAGATTCTGCCGTCATGCATTACCGCTTCGTGCTAGTTATGTTGACTCTTCTCTTCTTTTGTCTCCACTTTTTTCACCTGTATTTGGACACATGGCTCCTTTGTTTACGTTAGGGATCAGCTGTTAGCGCTGCGCCCTGCAGCTGAAACAAACGGAGACCTTAACTTTTATCAAAATACCGTTTTACTCAGTTTAAAGTAATACCACTGTATAATAGCCTTCAAATGTAATAATGTTAACAGTATCTCAGGAATATTTTTGCCCTTTCAACATGCATTAAAAAATAGATATGCAGTTTTGAATCAGACCTGTATGTACGTTTTCTGAAAAGTGATGTAAATAAGTAATCTCAAGAACATGAAATAATTGTTTCCCATGTAAACTGGAGATGTCCTTGTCAATGTCATCAGAGTACTCTGGATGTCTTACATGAATTTGAAACATAAAACCAGAGAGTGGCACATGACAGCGTTGCACATAACACAACTAGTTTACCTGTATGACATGAAGTTATAAAAAAAGAATCCACAGGGCCGGTGTCCTGCAGGTTTTAGAGCTCACCCTGGTTCAACACACCTGAATCAAATGATTAGTTCATTACCAGGCCTCTGGAGACTACAGGACATGTTGAGGAGGTGATTTAGCCATTTGAATCAGCTGTGTTGGATCACGGACACATCTAAAACCTGCAGGAACACCGGCCCTCGAGGCCTGGAGTTGCCCACCCCGACTCTAGTTGAATGATGTTTTAAAAATGTGTTTTCCTTTATTGTTAATCACAGTGATGTTATGAAGTAATGTATGAACCTGATGTATGATAATATTTATCTCTACAGAGGAAACATCCATCGAAGATTGAGCAGTACAATATCACTGTGGCATCAACATCTCGTCAGCGAAAGACCACAGCCACACCAAACAAGCTCTCAGCAAATACACAAGCCAAGTTACCAGACCTGATGTTGAGAGCTGCAAACAAACATGTTCCACAAGCAACTGTTGACAAGCTTGTCATCAATTTCATATGTGAGGGTCTACAGCCATTTGCAGTGGTAGAACAGCCATCTTTCAAAGAATTGGTTACCACATTACAACCTCAAGTCATCTCCAGACCCGCTGTCCGTGCCAGAATCTGTGAAGCTGCTGATCACATGAAGATGACTTTGGTTGCAGCATTGGATAAAGTCAAATTTGTTGCTACCACTACTGATTGTTAGTCAGCTCATCAGAAAAGTTACCGTGGAGTCACATGCCATTGGATAGAGGAAGAGTCCCTGGAAAGAAGATCTGCAGCACTAGCGTGCAAAAGATTGAGAGGGTCTCACACATTTCACATGCTTGCTGGTGCGCTTGATGATATCCATTGCCAATACAAGATTAGAGGCAAAGTTGTAAGAACCACAACTGATAGTGGATCCAACTTTGTCAAGGCCTTCCACGTGTTTGGGGCACAAAATGATGCAGATGAAGCTGAAGATGAAGCAGACCCAGAAACTCTTGACCTGACTGACCATATTGACTACCATGAGGCAAGTGCAATTCTTGATGAAGACTCTGGTTTGGAGTATCAACTCCCGCCTCATCAGCGATGTGCATGTCACCTGCTAAACCTTGTGGCAACAACTGATGCTGCCCTAGCAGAGAGCATGAATGACACCTACAAGAGGCTCTCCCGTGCAACCTTTGCAAAAAGCCAGGCCATTTGGAACAAAACTGGCCGATCTCATTTGGCTAATGAAGTGGTAGAGGACAAGTGTGAGCTACAGATCATCCGTCCCAATGCAACACGGTGGAATTCAACCTACCTTGCCATTGACAGGATAATGCGCATCATTGATGAGAAGGAGGAAGATGCCATCAGGAGCATTTATGAGGAGTTCAAGGTGAAAATGTGAGTAAAATTGGACACCTACCAATATGGTTGCAAATTTTGTGAATTTTCCTTAATGGATGGTTAAAAACGTGAGCAGACTCTTAATATTAAATCAGAAGATCCCTATTATAGTCATGGTGGGTTTTGTTGTTGTGTCTTACAGGTTGAGTCCTGCAGAAGTTGCATTCCTAAGTGAGTACTGTACCACCATGAAGCCACTGGTGAAAGCTTCGAACATCCTTCAGTCTGAGTCCACTTCCTTTATGGGATGGTTCCTGCCAGTAATCCAACAACTACTGTCCAAACTTAGCAGGCTGGAGACATCAAGCAAGACATGCGTGCCACTCATCAGAGCCCTGCAAAATGGCCTTCAAAAGCGTTTTGGAGCGATGATGGAGGATCCAGAGTTGGCTGCAGCTGCAGTCCTCTTACCCAAGTTCAAGACTTCCTGGACTGACAGAGCAGATGTAATAGAGGCTGGTAAGGATTCATGTGATCCCACTTTTGTGTATTTTTACATTTGAACACATGCTTAAGTGAGTATTTCACCTAATACGTTGTAAGTTATTGATGGTCTGTCCTGAATACTAAACAATTCTTTTTGAGAATTTGCCAATTTTAAATTTGTGTTCAGGAATAATCACTGAAATTTAAATAACAAAATTGTGTTATCTACTTGCAATTACAGCCTTGACATGCATCAAACAACATCTTGAAACGACGGAGCATGAGAGTGAGGATCAGCAAAGAGTCATCTGATGAAGATGAATTCTTCTCCAGACCAAAGTGCAGCTGAGCTTGATGGTTATCTTGCTTGTGCCACAGACACCACGGAGCTGCTGCACTCCTCAGCCATCAAAAACCTCTCTCTTAAACTGAACACAGCTCTGCCTGCTTCTGCTGCGTGTGAACGACTTTTTAGCTGTGCTGGTTTACTCTTCAGCCAAACGAAGTCGGATAGCCTCTGTTAATTTAGAAAACCAGCTCTTGCTGAAACTGAACAAAAGGTTCAGAAAGTAAAGTGTGAAAGAAATGCTAAGAGTTTAAGACACTTACCTGCCTGTTGTTCAGTGTATGGGGAAAAGTTTAAACGGTTCTACGCATGTTCAGAAACATTTTTGTCATTGTTTTAACAAACAAAATTCCTTCTTTTATATCTACATTTATTTACAAAACAAGTTACCTTTCTATACCGTGTTCATCTGAGAAATGTGCTTTGAACATAAATATTTATACTGGTGAATCGAGTCGAATGCCTGCTATTGACGACAGAATAAAACATCAGTCTGTTAAAAAGTAATTAATACTTACAGTAGTTTTTGAGAAGAGTACTTTGTACTTTTACTCAAGTATTTTTTTAACACCAGTACTTTTACTTGTAATTGAGTACAACTTAACCAGTGTAACAGAACTTGTACTTGAGTACAAATTTTGAGTACTCTTTCCACCTCTGATTGCTAGTGATACTCAGAAGGTCTATCTTATAAAGTCCTTTTTTTTTATTTAGACCTGGTTTAATTCTGGTATAGATTCAGTTGAATATTTGTATATAATCCATGCAGCTGTCAGACTCTATAGCAGGGGTCACCAGCCTTTGTTAAAACTGAGAGCTAAATAAAATTGTGAACAGTTCATCTTTAGTTATATGATAATATATCTTGATATGCTGTCTTATCACAGGTTAATTTTTCAAAACAGGCCTGGGTCGTGTAGCAGCCAACAACTCCTCCAGAGAGGCTGTCCTGGTGAGGGCGAAGTTCAGGGCCCACTTCTCGGTGGAGGGAGCAGCGTCTTGGCAGCCAAAAGAAGCCCATTTGAAGTCCCAGCGACTTCCCCACAGCGGCTCTGAGCCACCCACAAACCTCTGAAGAGTGTTCCTGCCTTTTTTAAAATATTCTTAATAAATGGAGCTTGACTCCAAAATAAACTAACCTCTCTTTATTCTCTTAAACAATTGGTCTTCACTATGTTCCTATATAGCAGTATATTTTTTCATTAGTATAACATGAGATAAATTCTACATGTGTCAAGCTGTGTGCCAATATTTGTTGTGTAGTTGAACTGAGACATTAGTCATTAAAACATTTTATTTGAAATAATATTAAAATTCTCAAACAGAAACACATTAAACATAAATATATCAAATATAAGTATTTACAGAGAGACAGGAATAAAGAGGACCCAGCTTAAAGTGGAAGAGCCTCGGGGAGAAGGAGGAGAAAACTACGAACATTGTTTCTGCCCTGGAGAGCTGCTGCCTCATCAGAAAACTACTGATCGCTCGGGTCCAATGTTTCCATATTTAACACAGCTGTGCTGTTTTCAAAAACTAATTTATGAATTTGAAATTTCACTAATTCTCTTGTCTGAGGCGGCATGCTCTCCAGAGCAGGAACAAGGCTGAGGAGGAAATGCTCCGTTGGAGACTGGCGTGGCCTCTTCAGAGACTCCAGGATGGCCAGGTGATCACAAGGGGCGAGTAAAAAGTTATCAGTGCTGCGGTACATCTGATGCTACAATTACATACCTGTGGGTGCAGCAGCAGGAGCGGAGGGACTGGGGAGCCAGGAGAAGCAACAGGGGATGCTCTGCTGCAGAATCAGTTGGCTCTGTCAAGACAATATTAAATGTTAACAGGTTGGAAACAATAGTCATAGAGAAAGTATATACAGTGGTCCCTCATTTATTTCAGCAGGGGTTCTCAGAATAACTAGCCCCTCCCCACGCACTTTATACACTTTCTCACACACACATGAACATTACTCACAGTTCTCACAAGTTGATTCTCTTTTCACTTTACATTATCTTGTTAGCGGAAAAGTATTTGTTCATCAGTGGGAAAATAGTGGGACAGTAGGCGGGCTTGCTAGCTTTTGCGCGGCTTCCCCGGGTCAGTCAAAAATTCAAAAGAGAAATGGATGAAATTACCAGGTTGCCCGATCTCTTCACATATCTTCCTCCAAGCTCGGTCCTTTTTATTCCTGTCTCGGTACAGAAAGCAGCTGGTGTCGTACAGCTCCGGGTGGTTTGCTACAGCGTTGATTAGCCTTCCCTCCCTATTGAATGAAGAATGAAGGGCTTTGGCTGGACCTGCCCCTTTGACCTAGGTCAGAGCCACGTCACGAGGCTCCTGATTGGTTGTCGCAGTGCGACTTGACGCTGGAGTTCAGATTTTTCCAACTCGAGCGGTTGACGCGATATGCGCGAATGCACAAAAATGCACCACACAAACTGACGTGTGTATTTTTATTCGCGCGTCAAACGCGTCAGTCGCGCTACTAGGACACGCGACTGACGCGTTTTCGTGGGAACCCCAGTCGCGCTTCATTGCGCTTCTCCATTGACTTTACATGTAAACTTGACACTCTGGTCGCGTCTATCGCGTTCGGTGTGAACGCACCGTTAGCTCTTTGGAGACTGACAGACGTCACTGACCTTGTTTCTTTGCTGTTTCACTCAAATCATATTTTTTTAAAAGCATTTTGTAGTTCATTCGGTTTTCTTTGGCTATTATTAAAATTTTATTGACATTTAAGTGTGACAAATCTACCAAAACCTAAGTTTTGTTTCCATTCATTTATTTATTTATTTATTAAGAATGTTTATAATTCTGTGGTATAGAAACATTGGAGAAGTTGAAGCTATAATGTTGTCTACCAACAGGGGGTGGTAGGGGACTGGATGAAGTGCTGAGGCCAGAGTATCATATATCAGCGGTCCCCAACCTTTTTTGCGCCACGGACCGGTTTATGCCCGACATTATTTTCATGGACCGGCCTTTAAGGTGTCGTGGATAAATACAACAAAATAAAACTAGTACCGGTACCGAAAAAAAGAAGATTTATTCATAACACACGTGAAAAGACCAAGGAAAACCGAGTTAACGATAAAAACGATAACAAAATAACGCTGAAAACCGATAAAACCCCTGAAAACTATACATTTCACACCTGAGCCTCAACTCTCGCGGCCCGGTACCAAACGACTCACGGACCGGTACCGGTCCGAGGCCCGGGGGTTGGGGACCGCTGTCATATATCACAAATTTAGAAGTCCAACAGTGGGTCTCTATGAAGCCAAAGTTCAGAGGTCAAAGCTTTTCTGTTGTGATTCATTGGACTATTGATATGATTACTGATATAGTAGACCATTTGTGTCGGTGCAACAGTTTAACTAGAATACATTTGCAGTGAGCATCTTTTGCAAATATATTAAAATGCTATTAAGTTTAAATTTGTGGTGTTAGGTCAGCTGGTGTTTCTAAATTGTTACCTGTTACTCTGACCAGGGTTGGACTGGGACAAAAAATGGGCCCGGGCATTTTGACTAGAGACCGGCCCACCAGGTATTATAGGAAAAGCCATAAAGCCTTTGAATGAAAACAGACGCTGTTGTGACAGTGATGTACTGTCTTGTTGGTATATGTATGATTTCTATACATTGTATGTCAGATAAAAATTTTGGTTGCAAGATTCAGATGATTATTTAATAAAAGTGAAACATTTTAAATGAGAATAAGAAAGAAAAGTATGTCTTTGTGCCCCCCTTTTCCTGGCCCCCCTGGCAAAAACTTTGCTAGATCCGCCCCTGCACAGTTACCAGCTGTTAGCTACATAGAAAAGGATCCTGGTGTTATTTGTCTCTCAGAAACAGTTCATAACTTCAACTGATTCAGAAAGAGCTGGTTCTCTAAAAAGAGCCGGAAATCCCATCACTAGTACCTATGGCCAGTCCAGCTATCCGGTCGTTAAGTGATGACGTGACGAATCCTACTTCCGGGCCTAAAGTAGTCTGCGTTTAATATGGCTTTTGTGTTGTTAACATGTTTAATGTTTTGTATTTTCTTCTATTTAATCTCAAAAAGCTCCTAAAAAAACAGTCAGTGATCACTGTTGACCTCCCTCGGCTTTTATTACCGCTAATCATTTATTTAAGCTCAGTTTTTAAAACCTTAGGATGTAACTGCAGCCCAGCCCATGCAGCAGTATATGAATGACTAACCTCGTATTGTGGATGGATTATCTCAGTTGTTCTCCTGACTGAAGTTTCCACATGTTCATAGTTGGGCTCTCTGAAGAAAGCCATTTTTTTGTGACGGCTTTTTTGCCTGCTGCCAGTAAAATATTAAACAAGTATTTATTGTTCTTTGTCCATCCTTCTGGCATAAGTCCAAAAAATAGAGTTTTACTTTCCAAAGGTAAATATCTTCCAAATGTCTCTTGTATTGCTGCATGTATTCCCTTCCAATAAGTTTTAATAACATGACAGTCCCAGAAAATATGATAGTGATTTGCATTTGTATTTCCACAATTTCTCCAGCAAGCGGGAGGGTTACCTTTATAGTGAGATTTTTGGTGAGGTGTAATAAAATATCTTATCAGGCTTTTCCACCCAAATTCCCTCCAGCTCTGTGAGCTGCTACATTTCCATTGATATGCCCATATTGTTGTCCATTCTTCCTCCTTTATCTCTATTCCTCCCTCCATTTCCCATTTTGTTTTGATATATAAGGTTGAGTGTAATTTCATGTTTGTTAATCCTTTATAGAGGTCACCTATAATACCTCTATTTTTATTTGAACTATATGCCCTTTTAAATACGTCTAGCAGCTGTTTACTTAATCCAGCCTTAGCTTTTATCTTTTTATTGACAAAATGCGTCATCTGTAGATATCTATAAAAATGCTGTGTTTCTAATGAATATTTATCTTTCATTTTATCAAAACTAATTAGTCTAATTAGAGCTATACGTTTTAATTTGTTTCCAAAACCCCGCAGTCAGGACATGCTATATTGCAGCGGTCCCCAACCCCCGGGCCTCGGACCGGTACCGGTCCGTGAGTCGTTTGGTACCGGGCCATGAGAGTTGAGTCTCAGGTGTGAAATGTATAGTTTTCAGGGTTTTTATCGGTTTTCAGCGTTATTTTGTTATCGTTTTTATCGTTAACTCGGTTTTCCTTGGTCTTTTCACGTGTGTTATGAATAAATTTTCTTTTTTTCGGTACCGGTACTAGTTTTATTTTGTTGCATTTATCCACGACACCTTAAAGGCCGGTCCATGAAAATATTGTCTGGCATAAACCGGTCCGTGGCGCAAAAAAGGTTGGAGACCGCTGCTATATTGTATTTAGATAGAAGCTAGCAAGCTAACTTCCTGCTAACTTCTAACTCCGTTAAATGTCATAAATTCCGTTTTCATGGATGCCTGGATGTTAAACTCAATTGTTACACCTGGCAGAGCAGAACGCTGATCATTTTATTAAAGATGAACGACTTTAGAGTTTTTCAACTCTCAGTAATGCCATAGTGATCGTTCCATATATGGACCTGCAGCGGAGTTTAGGCCCAGACACGGCTAGTGACGTCAGACTTAACGACCGGATGACTCTGACACTGTTTCACGTGCTCCCCCCCCAACTGGATGGTTGGACGGGATTTGAACAAGTTGAAGCTATACTGTTGTCCACCACCAGAGGGTAATGCTTGACCGGATTAAAATGACGAGGCCAAAGTGCCACATCACAAGTTTTGAAGAATTCAACAGCACGTCTTTATAGTTAAGAATTCCAGATGCAGGTGTGGTTCTCAACTGGCTCGTTGGTCTAGGGGTATGATTCTCGCTTTGGGTGCGAGAGGTCCCGGGTTCAAATCCCGGACGAGCCCTCGCTTTTTTTCTTTCTTTTTCTTTTTTACAAAGACAGACTGTTGATAATCACTTTATGAAAACACACAACAACAGAAATCATTACTTTTCTCATGCTGTTGGACTTGACTTTTGTGACTGTGAAGAGAGTTATTTAACATATTTAATTACTCTCTAACCACACAGAACTTATCAGTACTTCTAAATTAGAAATTTAGAAAATAGAAATTTAGAAGTAAGTGGTTAAAAAATATGTATATTGCTTACAAATTTTGAGTGGGAAATTTAATGAGGAGTTAAGTTATTAAGTTTTCCTTCAATTTTTAAAGTTCAAAAACCAAGTGGCAAAGTTATTATTGATGTTTAGTGTAATTCATTTATGATATTATGTAAGTAAAAAGTGCAGATGTAACAAGCTTAAGTTTCCGCCTACACCTTTTCAATGAAAAATCTGAGATTGTCCCACTGAATTGAATCCTTAGTTGTCAGAATGTATTTATTTATTTACTAAAACGCCTGTTGTTGTTGTTGTTCTTGGTGGTGGGATTTTATTTTATTTTTTAAACTACTAATAAAATAAACGTAGAGACACCGTGGGCCGATCATGTGGTAGTCCTTAGGAGCACAGAATTCTGATCTGATCCCCATTTGGACAGGTGATGAGATAGTTTTGACTGACAGGCTGGTAGAAGAGGTTAGGCAGAAGTCTGTGTGGACCATGATGTTCACAGACAACATTGTTATCTGAAGTGATAGCCTGGAGGGGTAGAGGTGTGCCGTGGAATCAAAGTCAGTAGAAACGAAATAGAACACACACGTGTGTGAGGCAGGTAGAGTGTGTTAAGATGAGCACCAGGGGTGATTGGTAACAGTAGTGAAATAGACCGTTTGCAAGATGGTAGTGAGACTTGTTGTGATATGTGGCAGTAGAAATATGAAAAAAGACAGGTGGATGAGTTGGAGGTGGCAGAATTGAGATAGTAAGATTTTGAGTGGGAGTGACAAGACAAGATTAAAAATGAGTATATCAGAGGTCCAATACATCCACAGTCCCGCCTCTGCACAAGGATATTGAAGATGGAGCTCCCAAGCTGAAGGAATAGAGGAAGATAGCAAAGCAGGTTCGTGGATATATTGAAGAAGGACATGAAGTGGGTTGGGGTGACACAATATTAGGAAGAGGTTAAGATGAAGGAAGGTGATCTGTTGAAAGAAGAAGAAGAAGAAATGCATTTTTCTTCTATGTATAGCAACATTAGCCCACTGCAACCCTGAGTTGTGTAATTTATTTTGAAAACAGCAGACCGGATGTTGGCAGCTAGTCGACTTCCTGTGGCCGTGTTATCATTTTATCCAGGTAGCTCATTTGCGACTGGATTCTTTGGAACAAAAATCGAAGTTTTGCTGCTAACGTGTGGGCCTGGTACGTTTGTCACAAATTAGTGATGTCTTTTGTTTTTGGGCCGTCAGTAGTTTGGACTTGTTTCCTGCGAGTTCCAAGACACCGACGTTAATGTCAGCTAGTTGTGCTAGCTTTCCATGCATTTAAGTCCAATATTTCTTTCAGCAGAAAGCACCATGCCGTACTTGGTGTTTATGCAGGGCTTACGACGTGTGAAGGTGTCGGGTGTGGTGTCTTATGGTTGTTTAAATGCCATTCTTCTGGAGCAAACGACGGGGAGATTAGCCAGATGAAAAGCTTTAGCTTGCGACTCCTTGTTGCTAGGCAACGGAAGTCGCCTGTGGCTGGCTGAGCTAAAGCCTGTAATTACATTAGTGTGGCAAAGTTACTCATCACCTTTTGCTTATTTTTAGGCAACCTTCTCGTCTTGTGTGTGAGATATTTGATTCTCAGTAAGTTCTCATCTCTATATTAAGACCAGAGTAAGCATCATGCTGGTCCCCATATTCACTCTGAAGCTGAACCACAAGATTAACCCTCGCATGGTGACTATTGGACAGTTTGATGGGGTTCATCCATGCCTTACTGCCGCCACGCAGGCTGGAAAGGTGAGGGAAATAAATGTTTGCAAAATCCTCACAGTTATGTGATAAATATCATCCATGCTGTAGGAAAATTACTATCATGTTTTTGTGACACGATGAGAGTGAAAACAACCAAGTATTTGCCCTCTTCCTGATTTCTTTTTCTAATGTACTTGTCACAGTTACCTGTTTCACATTAATAGCTAATTTTAATGTTAGACAATTAGAACCTCAGTAAATACAAAATGCAGTTTTCAAATGATGATTTCATTTACCCAAACTTATCTGGCTCTGTGTGGAAAAGAACTGCTGACTCTCTGGAGCATTTGGCAGTTCCCTACTCTCTTGTTGTCTTTCTCATTAAAAGGTTTTCATTCACAACCCCCACACCCGTGGCCAGAGACCTGTGGCTCACCGACTGAGCCAGAGTGCCCAAGACTCTGACATTTCTCTGCTCAACATCAATCAGGCAGTCACCTGTTTGGCTGCAGGAAGACTGGGACCAAATACTACTGGGGACACACTGTTGGTGGGATCCCAGACAAACCTGTTGGCTTATGATGTCCATGACAATGCTGACATATTTTACAGAGAGGTGAGTAAAGTCAGGAAAAATATTGGAACTGGGTCTCCAAAAGTTGATTCTGTTCATCTGGACGTAGCGTTTTGTGGGAGAAACGTTTCGTCACTCATCCAGGTGACGTCTTCAGTCTCAGCTGACTGCAGGTGTCAATCTCATAAACAGGACATTTGCATAATGACTGAAACCAGCCCACTGAAGGGACAATGGGCTGGGAGGTCAGTTCCTTACTCTTAATTATGCAAATTCTCATGACCGTTGATCACCAACCACTGATCAAAGCCCACTGAGCAATGGCCATGAGTACCATTCACAGAGAGTTGGGGAATGGCTGCAATCACAGCATTGTAAGATGGTGAAAGATGTACCCTTAGGCCCCCTCCTCCATTCAGGAGGTTTCGGTCATTATGCTAATGTACTGTTTATAAGATTGGGGAGACCTGCAGTCAGCTGAGACTGAAGAAGTCACTTGGATGAGTGACGAAACATTTCTCCCACAAAACGCTACGTCCAGATGAACAGAATCAACTTTTGGAGATTTACTTTCCTGGATGATTGAGCATGCATCAAGACATTGGAACTGGGTGTTGTGACTTATGTTATTCTATATTTAAATCAGGATTCAAACAATTCTTAATTAGTTCTGTTGATTGCAGCTTTTTTATATGTAGTTTGGTTTGAAAAGTGACAGAATTACTGATTAATCCAGCTGACGCCACAACCTGACTGACTCAGCTAATTATACAGTTGAGACAAGTAAAAATCTCTGTTTCATAGTTCAAGTCACAAAATGAAAAGTGGCTCGATTATAAATGCTTTGCCCAAAACGATGTGAAGCTGGCTTGTATTTAAACGTGTTTCTTCTCTGTGTGCAGGTGACAGATGGAGCTAATGCCATCGTGTTGGGGAAACTTGGGGACATCCCCTCTCCTCTTGCTATCATTGGAGGGAACTGTGCCTTGCAAGGCTTTGACTATCAGGGCAATGACCACTTTTGGACAGTAAGAAAAAAGCAAGATTTTTTCCCCCCAGTATCTAGTGTTTTTAGTTTTTATGTGTTAACTAGTAACAGATCTCATCAAACTGGTTTTCTAGGTCTAAAATCATGAATGTTTACATATTTTTCACATATTTATAAAAAAATTGTGCTCCACTTGATCTTAAACTACATCTTCTTAGGTCACTGGAGATAATGTCAGGTCTCTGGTGCTCTGTGACTTCACTGGAGATGGAAAAAACGAGGTAAGTCTTGACTGCCCAGTAGTCAGGGAGCTTTCCACTTAACACACTACAATTTCAGTAACAGAGCGTCTTGCAGTTCTGTTATAAATATAGGTATGAAATTAATTCATGCAAATATGACTGGAGGGTCGTTAACTTACAATAAAAACTGCCCTGAGGTGACTGTTGTTGTCATTTGGTGCCATATAAATCAAGCTGGCTGTTGTTGCTGTTGTACTCACAGCTCCTGGTGGGGTCTGAGGATTTTGACATCAGAGTGTTCAAAGAGGATGAACTTGTGTCAGAGATGACTGAGAATGAGGTAAAATGAGGGTGCAATACGTAGCTTGGTAACTGCTAGCTTGATCATGTTGTGTTACATGTTTTTAATGTGCTTTGTGCACAAGAAGCAATAATAAAACACTTTGCACTTGTAGCACTAATGTGTTGTACAATTTCTTATCTGTGTGTCTTGCTCCAACAGACAGTAACATCTTTGTGCCATATGCACGGCAGCAGGTTTGGTTATGCTCTGGCTAATGGCACTGTCGGTGTGTATGACCGCGCTGCCCGCTACTGGAGAATCAAGGTACCGTAATCATCTTCATACGTTCTTCATTTCTTTGGCGTCTCTCCTTCTTTTCATTTTGTTTTTGTACTTTTTATGTTTCCTAAAAGTTCAAAACTTTGAGATTATTCTGCAATAAACATTTAATTAATCCAAATGTTTTTTTTTTTTTTCAATTCATTTATAACCAGATAATGTCAAACTGTATCTGTTCTGTGAATGTGGTTTAGATGAGATAGATCTTTATTGTCACTGTTACAAGAACAATGGACGGCAGTTTGGCATCTCTCCATTAGCAATATGTAGATTTTTTACATTAAAGTTACTTTAGAATAAAAGATGCACAGATATATACAGTTGTTTCCAAGTTATATGCTGTAAGGTGGAATCAGTGGTTGTGCACATTGAGTAAGAGGTAGGAATGTCGGTTGCATTATACTATAATAAGTCTGCTTTATAAATACAGGTAGGAATGTTATTTATAACTACAGTGAAAATGTAAATAAATGTTAGCAGCACAGTTAACCTTCAGTCAGGGTGGAGGTGGGGCGTGTTTGACAGCGTGCGGGTAAAAACTTTTATCGAGTCTGTTTGTCTTTGACCTGATCGACCTGTAGCCTTTACTGGGGGGTCCAGAGTGCCATGATGATACTGTCCGCTCAAGTCTGCCAGTATAAATGTCTCTGACGGGGATTAGTGTAGTAGTAACAAATACTACTTGTAACATGACTAATAGTCATTTGTAGGACGTCCATGAACGATGGAACCCACACAGTGTTACCTTTCACAGCATGAAGATTTAGGGACAGTAGTGCATTGCTCAGCTGCAGTTTGAACCTGATGAGTAAAGACAGTTTTGGCTGGGATTAAATGTAAATAATTCAGTTTTCTACTGTGTAATGTGCTCTTTTCTCCTCACTTAGTCCAAGAATCATGCAATGAGCATCTTTGCATTTGACTTGAATGCCGATGGGGTTGTGGAGCTCATCACTGGTTGGTCCAATGGAAAGGTGAGTACACAACTGTTATCCACAAACTACTTCTTACTGTTTTAACATGGGATTTTTTCAAAATGATTTTGTGGGACAACAACTGGCAAGGATTCTGTGTGCTTTTTATGTCAGATTGACGCTCGCAGCGACCGCACTGGTGAGGTCATTTTCAAAGACAACTTCTCTTCTTCTGTGGCTGGAGTAGTGGAGGGAGACTACAGGCTGGATGGACAGAAACAACTCATCTGCACCTCTACAGAAGGAGAAGGTAAGTCTGTGTGTGTGAGAACTGGTTGAAAATGGACATTTGTACATTTCCTTGTTGGTTTCTGTGAACACGGACAAGCCAGGTATAATTTCAAAGACTGACACTGTGAGCTCATAAGAGGATGTTGCTATACTTGTCAATGTGTTTGTAGTTCGTGGTTATCTGCCAGCCAGCAAAGACCTAAAAGGGAATCTCATGGACACGAGTGCCGAGCAGGACCTTGTTCGAGAGCTCAGCCAGCGCAGACAGAATCTGCTGCTGGAGCTTCGCAACTACGAGGAGAATGCCAAGGTGATTTATTCAGTCACAATAAACTGATGGGGATTTAAGAGGCACGCATCTGGAGATGTTTGTGGGTTCTACATTTCAGCAGGCACACAGTGGCTTTACATTTATGGTACCAATAATTTAAAAAGCTCTTCTTAAACGTTAACGAAAGATCTTTATAAAAACCCCAGAACTGGAGCACACTGCTTTACAGACAGGCGCCACTACAGTTTAACATGCACCTTTGAGGCAGCTGTTTGTAATTGTGTTAAAGAGTTTTTGTTATTGATTTATCCATGTTAATAAAAAGTCTGATCTTTGGAAGCAACGTTTCCGATCGAATGTAGTCACAACTGTGTGTTCACAAAGAATTTCTGGGCTCAGCCTGTGTGAGGAGTCATAAACTCTGCTCTTATTTCAGGGTGTGTCAGAGACACACAGTGGGATGGGAGTCATACCAGCCAACACTCAGCTCCAGACAGCACTGTCAGTGAAAGCTGCTACAGAGACCCAGAAGGCTCATGTGGAGCTCAGCATTTCAACACCAAATGGTAGAGTTGGTTAGCGCGTCTCACCGTTTATTGAGCGTTTGCGTATAAGTCGCTGAGTGCCTCCTTGATCTTTTACAGAGACTGTTATCCGTGCAGTGCTCATCTTTGCAGAAGGCATATTTGAGGGTGAGAGTCACGTTGTCCACCCCAGTGCTCAAAACCTGTCTGGTTGTGTCAGAGTCCCCATTGTGCCCCCAAAGGATATACCAGTGGATCTGCACATCAAAGCCTTTGTTGGAGGGAGAACTAGGTAAGATCTGCGAGTAATCAGTCTTTTTCTAATGCAGTTAACAACGCCGCTCTCATTCTCACGTCATCCTGTTCTTTTCGTCCTCGTTAGCACTCAGTTCCATGTGTTTGAAATCACTCGTCAGCTGCCTCGTTTCTCCATGTACGACCTCGCTGTTGACTCGTCGGCTGCACAGCCCACAGGGAGGGTCGCCTTCAGCATCAACGATCGACAGCAGAGGGTAGGCTGTCGCACGATCATCTGCATTTATAAAATCTAATTCTGCTCCGTAAGTTAATACATGTTTAATGTTGCACTTTCTTTATCCTGTTTTGAGCCAGCTGCAGTGAAATGTCACTCCTTGTACACTTGCTGTATATTGAATGATTATAAATGTGTCTCCTGTTTAATCTTATCCTCGGCTCTGTGTCATTGTGTTCTTGTGTAGGTGGTGATGTGGCTGAATCAGAATTTCCTGCTTCCAGAGGGAGTGGAGAGTGCCGATGTTACCTTTAGTTCACTAAGAGGTGGGGGGCTGTTGTCCTTCAGCATGGCCAGCAGTGGACAGGTACACGTCAACGCTGCTGTGTGAAAAATATACAATACAATAAAATATCCACAGCACTCATTTGTTTCTTATATGAACTTAGAGACTTGCTCTGTCTTTAGTTTATACGTATTTTAAGAACAATAATAATTTGTAATGTGTCCAATCAGATCACCATAAGAACTGACGATATTGACCTAGCAGGAGATCTGATCCAATCATTAGCCTCCTTCCTGGCAATTGAGGACCTGTCAGCAGAAGCGGACTTCCCCACATATTTTGAGGAGCTACACACTACGCTCACTGAGGTTTGGCTCAGGTTTCATCTGCTCTCAGTGTCAAACGTTCAGGACAGCCTGGGTCAGTAGCAATAAAAGTCCAAATTCTTGAGATTAGAAGGTGTGGACCAAAACTTTAGTCCCTATAGTCTATCTCCTAAACTGGGCAAGTCTGAATTTAAGGTGACCTGTACGTTTAAATGTGTTTCCTAGGTGGACGAGTTCCATTCTGTCCACCAGAAACTAACTGCAGCTATGGCTGACCACTCCAACTACATTAGAAACATGCTGGTGCAAGCAGAGGACGCGCGCCTAATGGGTGACATGTGAGTTATCTCAGTATTTTACTTCATAATACTTACAGCCATATTGCTACATTATTGTTGAATTATCTGGACTTGTATGTGCAGCACAGTGGTGCAGTGGTTAGCACTGTTGCTGCACAGCAAGAAGGTCCTGAGTTCAATTCCACCATCTCCACCACCTGTGTGGAGTTTGCATGTTCTCCTCGTGTTTGCGTGGGTTCTCTCCGGGTACTCCGGCTTACTTAATTGAATGTGAGTGTGAATGGTTGTCTGTCTCTGTATGTTAGCCCCGCTTCTCGCCCTATGACAGCTGGGATAGGCTCCAGCGACCCTTAAAAGGATAAGCAGAAGCAAATGGATGTATTTATTCACTGCCAGCCATGGCAGAAATAAAATCCTGGGTTCTCTCTCTTTGTTGTGAACAGTTTGATTTATTTATTCGTGTTTTTATTCCCCTACAGGTAAACATATCTAATAGTTTTGGTGATCTAGCTTCAAGAATTTACTAATGATACGAGTCCTTTATTAAGGTGATAGTTATTATTCTCTCACTGATGCGTTCAAAAAGCGCGGCAAACAGAAATCCATAAATGGATCAGAGGACTGACGGCACTGACCGAGACGATGGCGGTAGTCAAGCGCTGCACTGAGGCAGCGTTACATACCAGGGACGTGCATGTCAGATAACGCCATAGGTTATGGCGTAGGGTTGCACAGGGGTTTGCAGTCTTGACATACCTACAGCATAGATTTAACGCAGAAGAATAAATCCTGTTACAGTATCATTTCATTCATGTCAGTTCTTCTATCATGAAACTGCAAAAACGTCCTTCTTTTCCTCACATCTTTGTTCGTTTCCACCGTAGGACAACTATGAAGAAGCGCTACAGAGAGCTGTATGATCTAAACCGGGATCTAATCAATGAGTACAAGATCCGCTCAAACAACCACAATGCTCTTCTGGCTTGTCTCAAGTCTGTCAACCAAGCCATACAGCGAGCCGGCAGGCTTCGAGGTAAGTCTGACAAGCACTACTTCTTAACATAGCAGCACTGTTTGTTAACTACCTCCAATTGAACCAGGGGAGAAGATGATATATTAAGCGTATCTGCCTCTATGTATGCTTCTCTGCAGTGGGTAAGCCCAAGAACCAAGTGATCTCTGCCTGTCGAGACGCCATCAAAAGCAATAACGTCAACGCGCTTTTCAGGATCATGAGGGCTGGCACCGCATCCTCCTGAGAGTGGAAGGATGAGGGACGCGGGAGCGGACTAGAGAAGTTTACAGTCAGCACGTGTAATAACTGTAATGAGGCCAGCGAGTACGTTTGGAGCAAGAACAACAGGAGATAGTCAGAGACACTGAAGCGGCCTTAATCCACGACTCAGTTTTAAGCAACATTTGGCACCAGCTTCTTGAAATTGGAATTCAGCCAACACAAATATAATGGTGACCTCAGACTTTGTGCAAAATTGTCATCCATGTTAGTCGGGCTGATTGGAAGGGCTTCAGCTAGTGCACTGGAGTTTACCTAAATCACTAACCTGCGTGAGCAGCCATTTACTCACTTTAGTCAGAAGTTAAGACAAACAGAAGGACTCGAGTATGACGCCAATTCCATGCATTTGTGGTGACCTGTCCCAGACAGTCTGAGAAAACGAGTGTGCCGGTTTCATTCAGCTGACCGTAAAGTCACCGGTGGCGTGGACCTTCACGCTCGGCCTCGGCTCTCAGCTGCTGCGTGTTTGTGTGGCATTTGTAGCCAAAGAAAACTGTCTAACTTGTTTACTTTTTGTAGACTGTATTCAGAAAGTGCACCTGTAACTTTGTGTTTGTGGAAAAATTGTTATTAAATTACATTTTAAACATTTATAACTTTTGGCTGATTTTTGTCACAGTACCAATAAAGGGAGGGTTTATTTCTAGATGGATTTGAGACGTTTATATCAAATCAAAAGAGAGCAGGTAAACATTTTAAATACTCGATGTGTTTAGACAAATGCTCCAACATTATTTAGTCTGCTTTACAGGCAAGTTTCCAAAAACATGAATAAATAAACACGATGTCGTAAGCCCCGCCCTCTGTTCAAAGATGGTCGCTCACAGTGGACAGAGGCTGTATCCCAACTCAGGGTCTGCAGCCTTAAAGGCCGCATTTTAAGGCCGATTACGTCACAGCGACGCGACGAAGGCTGTCCCAATTCAAAGGCTGCTCGAAATGCGGCCTTCAAATGCGTCCTTCATTTCCCTGAATTTTAAGGATGTGGCGGTGTAGACTTCGTGGCCCAACATATCCCAGAATGCATAGCGCGGCGGTGGGTGTGGATAATTTTGCCGAAAAAAACGGCGGATGAGGGGCGGCCGAAGAGTGAACTTTAAGTAAGTACTGAATATTATGTCACTTATTTATGTGCAAATGTTTAATAACGAAGAACATTAAAACATTCCTGTTGGCCACATGTCGGCAAAGTTATGTGACATTAGTGACGTTTGTACTAACTTGGTTTTAAAGCCTTTACTTTAAAATATACGGTGTTCAATAGCTGAGCTTAATCTTACAGAGAATGATTAAAGCTCATGTAGAAACAAACAAACAAATGAACAAAAGATTTTCTCCTTCATTTCTGTCAAACAAAGCTGTATGACACGTTTCCAGCTGTTAGTATCATGGTTGCTAGGCAACCTGGGCAGCGCGACGGAGGCTAGACCGCCCATTTCACAAGCCTCGCACTTCCGGCCTTAGCGGTCTTTGAGTACGCGGCCCTTGAGGATCGTTGAGGCTGCAGACCCTGAATTGGGATACAGCCATAGTTACCCCACTCCCATCCTGGGCCAACAAAGCCACGGACTGTGTACAGAAAACATCATCACGATTCTGCCAACAGTGGGTCACGTAGCTTTAAATGCAGTTGGGAGTCTGAATGCTGTACACGCACTGCAGGATGACTTTTACATTTCCTTCTATACCGTTTTATATCATCACCTTCTCTTGTATTTCCTCTGCTTCACGGTGTGGTGGCAAACCTGCATCAAAAGCTGGACACCATCAAACTTGATGCCACTGAACATCTCCTTGAGTCTGCTCTGTAGTTAGACCTCATTTCTAAAATCCCTGGTAGAAACAAACAAGACCAAAACCATGAACAACACTCCAAGTTTTACTGCATTTTTAAATGTTTTATGCAGTCCCTGGTTTGAATCAGTGGTTAACTCCTCCCTACTGCCGACCAGAGCCCTATGACACTGCCCACGCTGCCCTGTATTATATATCGACATTTTTACAGAGTTTATTAGGCAAAAAAAACCAAAAACAAACTTGCATCACTAGCCTGATGTCTTTGCATATGCCCTTTGCTTTTGCCCGGTTTATTGACATATTTCTATACATCTCCTCCCAAAGGCTGTTCGCGTTGATCGTCTACTTTAACTGCGTTTGAAGAGTATCTGTAGAGCGATACTCTACTTTTGAGCTCGTTCAGCCACGCCCACATCGAGTCAGTAACTCACACTTTAACCATTAGCGCTCCAAAAGTAAGACAGGCTAGCGTTTGCCACGGTACACAATGAACACGTGTTATTTCCTACAGCACCTTAACGCAGCATGAGGAGAGCCGTCCTGCGCCAGGTCAGAGAAACACCTTCAGGGTTTTCATCTCGTCTTTGAGCATCTTTCGTACTCATGAAAACAGCACACGGGCAGATGTGCGCTATTTTACTTCCCCTCGCGGTTTTCTACAAACTCTGGAAGTCGGTTTACTTTGTTAGAGCAGAAGGAGCCCACGCTGGAGCCCAGATGTTTTTAGTTTGACCCTCTGTCTGCCTCCTCGGGTAAGTCTGAATGAATTGCTTTAACAAGAAAACACTCGATATATTTAAATATGAAAGAAATAAGCAGATGCGTGTTTCTATATTTGTAATATAGCTGATAATCTTCTGTGTTCTTGTTTATGCCGTTATGTCTGCTTCAGGGACACAGCGTTCTTAGAAAGTAGTTCTCGGTACCTTCGTGTTCCCTTACATAAGACCCAGACACTCCCACTCCTGAACCCAGTGAAGAATTTGGTGTGAGAGGGAAAAACAGTCGCATCAGCTCATAAAAAGCACGAGTGATATTGTTGCGTGGATGTTTATCGGTGATACAGTAAAAAAGTGGGTGAAAATGAGAGGACTGGCTGTGGCATCTAGACTGCAGCTTATTTGTTTGCCCCGGGAAATCTGCTGAACTGATTTCTTCCACAGTGGAAGAAGCGATTGCATCAGATGACCGCGGGAAATAAATATCTGGGACAGTTTAACCCAAAGGGAAGAATAATGGGGCGGTCGATAAATGATTCTTTGTTTTTTCTTTGATGCTGTCTGTTGCTTTTGCTCCAGGATGTTCTCACGTCACAAGTTTAACAGACTAGTCAGCAAAACCAAATCGAGTCTTCCAGCTCCAAGTACCAGTCAGTCTGCCAGGCTGCTGCAGGACTGACCAATGCATTCCTGCTTAATACTTCACTACAGTCAGCGTCTTCAAACGATGCTGAGAAGGATGTTGATGACGAGGAGGCTCCTCCATGTGAAGGGAGACGTGATGTGCACAGTTCTGCTGCTGGTGCTGTTCTGTTTCCTGCTGTATGCCCGACAAGTAAGGATGGAAGTTGCTCTGTTTGCCGTTCACGTTGTTTCACTGTTGCTTTTTGGATTAAAAGAAAAATCCAACTCAGTTTTCAACCAACACTCGTGTTTCCAGGTTGTGCTCTCCTCTGGATGGGATAGACCTGTGTGGAAACTGCACATCCACGGCTCCACCAGCCCCAGTCGGACCCTGCTGGGAGCCACTGGAGCTAAAGTGGGCCAGGACTTTCAAGGGGTATGACCCGATATAGGTTACACTTGCTGATATGAAGGTGTTGGTATTATAGCAGCGAGCCTAATGGCTTTATTAAAACACATATTGTTTAAGGGTCTATATTGCCAGCGATATATACAAAAAAATCTCAGTTTTTAGAGATATTCAATAGAAACTGAGATTTAAATAAAAGTGGAGGAGTGGATCAGATTGTGACACAAAGTCCTGAAGTTGTTGCACCATGATATTCCTTTCTTAGCTCAGTCCTCATTTACAACATTAGTATGAAATACAGAGTCACAAACAAACATTATGCAGGACACTGTGTGAGTATTATATGGCTGTTAAGATTACGTGCCGCTAATGAATTCAAAATCCTGCTCCTCACATACAAGGTCTTAAATAATCAGGCCCCATCTTATCTTAATGACCTTGTAGTACCATATCACCCTATTAGAGCACTTCGCTCTCGCTCTGCAGGCCTACTTGTTGTTCCTAGAGTATTTAAAAGTAGAATGGGAGGCAGAGCCTTCAGTTTTCAGGCCCCTCTTCTGTGGAACCAGCTTCCAGTTTGGATTCGGGAGACAGAAACTATCTCTACTTTTAAGATTAGGCTTAAAACTTTCCTTTTTGCTAAAGCATATAGTTAGGGCTGGACCAGGTGACCCTGAATCCTCCCTTAGTTATGCTGCAATAGACGTAGGCTGCCGGGGGATTCCCAAGATGCATTGAGTTTTTCCTTTCCAGTCACCTTTCTCACTCACTATGTATTAATAGACCTCTCTGCATTGAATCATATCTGTTATTAACCTCTGTCTCTCTTCCACAGCATGTCTTTATCCTGTCTTCCTTCTCCCACCCCAACCAATCACAGCAGATGGTCCCGCCCCTCCCTGAGCCTGGTTCTGCCGGAGGTTTCTTCCTGTTAAAAGGGAGTTTTTCCTTCCCACTGTCGCCAAAGTGCTTGCTCATAGGGGGTCATATGATTGTTGGGTTTTTCTCTGTATCTATGAAGCGCCTTGAGGCGACTTTTGTTGTGATTTGGCGCTATATAAATAAAATTGAATTGAATTGAATTGAATTGTCTTCTTTACACATTTTCCCCTAATTAGGCGTTCCCGTCCAGGGCTTCAGGGGTCCAGCCACCTCCATGTAAATCCCAGTCCAGGTCGAAACCTCCCCAACACAAATCCAAGTCTAAGGGCAAATCCAAGCCACGAAGGAAGAACGCTGTGCCGACCAAGACTGCGGCCAATCCCCTACCCACGATGCCACAGTTTGACTTTGAGGCTTATCTGAGAGAAAAGGACAACAGAAACTTCAAGCTGCTCATAGACCAGCCAGAAAAATGTCACATCAGAGGAGCAGAGGAACAAGGAGGGGGGTCTAACAATGCCCCTTATATGCTCATTGCAGTGAAATCCATAGCAGCAGATTTTGATAAACGTCAGGTAAAATATTCTGCAAGAACATATGTCTCAGTATTTTCTGCGTCTTACTAAACTTGAGGCTGTAATAACCAATTTAGTTCCTTTTCCACTCCACGGCATCACTACTTACGTAATCTGGTTTTCCAGCACCGGTCGATACGGATCAAGAGCATCTTTAAGGCAGGAGTGGATTAAGGAACAAAACTGAGCAAAGAAAGTGACTGAATGTGGGACGTAACTCAATTTATCGACATAAACATGATTCCTAATGAAAAGTATTACTGCTCCTTGTCTATAAAGTGTCTGAGCAGCGTGTTAGGAAAACCTTTAGTCTCTTAGTCGAGTTAAACAACCTTTGTGCTTCATGTTTTCTTAGGTAGTACGCCGGACGTGGGGTAAGGAGGGACATTTTGAAAATGACGTGTCCATCCGCACAGTTTTCCTCTTGGGTGTTCCCAAGAATCGAACTGCTCTGCCTCTGTGGGATCAGCTCCTGTCCTACGAGAGTCAAACCTATAAGGACGTCCTGCTGTGGGATTTCGAAGACACCTTTTTCAACCTGACGCTAAAAGAAACACACTTTCTGAACTGGATCAACAGCAGCTGTCCTCGTGTCAAGTCAGTGTCGATTAATCGAGCCGACTTAAGTTTTTTTCCCGGTGCTCAGCTTACGTTTATCTCGTCTTATCCAGGTTCATCTTCAAAGGTGATGCCGATGTGTATGTTAATGTGGAAAACATACTGGAAATGCTACGAGGTCAACAGCCAAACGAGGATCTGTTTATCGGTGATATTATTATCCGTGCTAAACCCATTCGCCGGCGCACTTCCAAATACTATGTGCCAGAGTTTTTGTACGGAGGGGGTCTGTACCCCGATTATGCTGGCGGAGGAGGGTTCGTTATGTCGGGACACACAGCCCAGAGACTGAGCTCTGCCTGTCGACAGGTACTTCAAATTAGAAAGTGAGCATTTTCACACATCTATCAAAAATGCTATGATTTCGAATGACTTTTTTTTCCAGGTGGAATTGTTCCCCATCGACGATGTCTTTCTGGGAATGTGCCTCCAGCTGATCGGCATCAAACCATCGCGACATCAGGGCTTTCGGACCTTTGGAATTCCCCGACCGTCAGCAGCTCCTCACCTTCAGACGTTCGACCCTTGTTTTTACAGAGAACTCATGGTTGTTCACAGCCTCAGCGTCCCCCAAATCTGGCTCATGTGGAACCTCCTGCACGACCCCAAACTGAGCTGCCACAACAGGACCAGCCGGACGCCCCGGCCTTTTAAATGGAGGGGGGGGCTGGGCTCGATGGTGGGGGAGGAGACGGACTACGATGAGAAACGGGTGTTCGTCTCACATTAGTGACCCTACGAAATGGTCATAGCACGAGACTGGAAAGGCTCGTGAGGCGTTCAAAAGCGCAGCTGAGTCATATGAGACTTTATACAAGCTGGCTGGCAGTCGTGGGGGAAATGAACTGACGAAGGCCAAATGTGTTCCAGATTATTGAGAAAGAAAGCCCCGAGGGGATTTTAGTTTGACATCAGAGCCCCATTTGTCTTTTCACACTGTGGCTGTGAACGGTTGGGACTTTTAAACCTTAATGTATTGTTTACAGTGTTTATGTCCATACAGTTCCACGAGAACAACCAAAGAAAGTGCGGTTAGCTGGTTTAACCCCATTTGCTCGAAGCTGTCACGTTGTTAACATTCAGACTGTGGACAAGACTGGAAATGACTTTGTGTAGTGGGAAGGCAGCAGGGATTTTTAGAGATGCCCCTCTCTTCTTTGTAACGCTGCCCAGAGGCGCCAATGGAAGGTCGCATTATCTGTTCCCCGGAGGAGCAGCAAATCAAGTCTAAATAGAAACCATCTGCATGATGCAAACCAAATGGGACCAAGGCTCACTGAAACATGCACACTAACTAAACCTCTGCCGAAGTTTGGGCGTATCCCGTTTCCTGAATCTCAGAGTAATCTGCCAAAGTTCACACATGTATACAGATCACATTTATGTCCGTTAAAATGAAATAAACAATCTCGTGTTCTCTGGACTTTAGTAGAATTTGCCTGTTTTTGCCATGTTGTGTAAGATTAGTCTAGAATATTATGGCTGATATGGTCCTCATGAAGACAGACGAAGCAAACATGGACGGGACAGCACTGAGGTTCAGTATTTAGTGTGGCAGACTTCAGCAAAGTGGGTTTTGTTTTCGAGGCATATTGTAACCCTGTCATTACTTGTTTGACATTTCAGTGGGTCGAGATAAGACAAACAAAACCAAATGTTCAACCAGCTTCATCAGATACTTACAGCGATTGATAAACACACAACACAGATAATTACAGAACAATATGTAAATATAACATCGGCTGATCTGTCTCTCTCTGATAGGCCAACCTGAATGCAAGGCAAGGCAGGTTTATTTATATAGCACAATTCAACAACAAGGTGATTCAAAGTGCTTTACACAGACATTAAAAAACAAAAACAAATAAAAAGCAGGATTGAAAATTGATTTAAAAAAAAAAAAGCAAAACAAAAAACAGTAGATAAAATCAGTAGTTAAAATGTAGGTTTTGAAATTTAAGCTTAAGTGTGGATTTGGTGTTTTATTCAAATGCAGCTGAGAACAGGTGAGTCTTCAACCTGGATTTAAATAAACTGAGTGTTTCAGCTGATCTGAGGCTTTCTGGGAGTTTGTTCCAGATATAAGGAGCATAAAAGCTGAATGCAGCTTCTCCGTGTCTGGTTCTGACTCTGGGAGCTGATAAAAAGCCGGATCCAGATGACCTGAGGGATCTGGAAGGTTCATACTGGGTCAGGAGGTCACTGATGTATTTTGGTCCTAAACCATTCAGAGCTTTATAGACCAGCATCAGAACTTTAAAGTCTATCCTCTGACGGACAGGCAGCCAGTGTAAAGACCTCAGAGCTGGACTGATGTGGTCCACTTTTTTGGTCTTAGTGAGGACTCGAGCAGCAGAGTTCTGAATGAGCTGTAGTTGTCTGACTGATTTTTAGGTAGACCTGTAAAGATGCTTTACAGTAATCAAGCCTGCTAAAGATGAATGCATGGACTAGTTTTTCCAGGTCCTGTTGGGACGTCAGATCTTTTATCCTTGATATATTCTTGAGGTGATAGTAAGCTGACTTTGTTATTGTCTTAATGTGTTTTTCTAAGTTTAGGTCTGCATCCATCACTACACCCACATTTCTCTCCTGGTTTGTGGTTTTTAGGTGTATAGATTGAAGTTCTCTGGTGACCTGTAATCGTTTTTCTTTGGCGCCAAAGACGATTACTTCAGTTTTGTTTTTGTTTAGCTGGAGAAAATTGTGGCACAACCAGTCATTAATTTCCTCAATGCATTTACCAAGAGCCTGTACAGGGCCTCGGTCTCCTGGTGACATTGTGATATATACTTGTATGTCATCTGCATAGCTGTGACAGTTTATTTTGTTGTTCTTTATAATCTGTGCCAGTGGGAGCATGTAAATGTTAAACAGAAGGGGTCCCAAGATGGAACCTTGGGGAACTCCACATGTGATACTTGTCTGCTCAGATGTGAAGTTACCTGTTGATACAAAGTATTTCCTGTTTTCTAAGTATGTTTTGAACCAGTTTAGTACAGTTCCTGAAAGACCTGCCCAGTTCTCCAGTCGTTTGAGTAATATGTTGTGGTCAACAGTATCAAATGCTGCACTGAGATCCAGTAAAACTAAGACTGACATTTTTCCACTGTCTGTATTCAGACATGTGTCATTAAACACTTTGGTCAGAGCGGTTTCAGTGCTGTGGTTCTGTCTAAAACCTGACTGGAAGGCATCATAGCAGTTATTCTGTGTTAAGAAGTAATTGAGCTGTTGAGAAACTGCTTTTTCAATGATCTTACTTAAAAATGGGAGATTTGAGATCGGCCTGTAGTTGTTCATTTGTGTCTTGTCAAGATTGTCCTTTTTCAGTATAGGTTTAATTCCAGCAGTTTTTAGTGGTTCTGGAAACACACCTGACATTAAAGAAATGGATAAAGGATAGTTAGCTCACCTGAAAGAGGTTTGCAGGGGAGATCCGATACGGGTGAAAATGCATGAATACAGGCTGAGTTCAAGTTCCAAACCTGGTGTGCGAATCATCGTGCTATCACAGCGATAAATCCCGCTCTCTTGGAAATGCCGAGACTTCTAGAATTATTTTCATTATTTTCAACCTTCTTCAAAGGTTTTATTCAGTCATCAGCAGCACTTCATAATGGTACACTATTAAGCATCAGTATGGTGTTAGTGAGTGTTTAATTCATCATCTCATGACTCCTCCGTAGTACGTCTTTTATAAACACAGATATGTTTATCCATCTGTTACAGCATGTACAGATATCACTGCTACCACATCACTACTAGTAACAATCAAACATAGTTATAAAAATATATCTGTATTTATAAATGGCATACCGAGGATGAGCGATGAATTTAGCATTTTCTAATATCTCTATCCATCTATACAGACGGATAAAAGAAGACAGGAATTTAAATTAGGACTTCCACTGGCCAACTGGTTTTCTGTGGGACACACAAACTTTTGAATGATGTGTCATGTGCAATGAAGAGGACAAAATTCTTATTTGTAATCCATCTTTGAGTTTAAACTTGGGGAGAAAAAAAGTAAAAAACCTCTTGCTATTTTCGACATCCATATTTTTTTATTATTTTTTTCATATCCTGGTTGCACAAACAGAAAATGAACTTTGATGTCAGTCAGCAGTGAACATTCACTTTCATTCAAGTCCAAATGGTGCGTTGGAGTCTTAGGAGACGGCACATCTCATCATCATCGCGAAACAGCATCAAAGTGCCAGAGCGAAGCTCTCAGTCCTTCTCGGTAACTCGCTACGTTATTGCCTTTTTTCCTGTGGACATGCTTTGTTAATCTACCTGTTTCTTCATACACAAAGTTATAGTATTCAAAATATAAAATGCCACATTGCCATGAATTTTACAAGTTTAATTAAGTATACCAGCTCCATTTCCAGAAATGGGCTTAATGTACACACACACACCCACACACACACACACACACACCACATATATTCTGCAGGGAGTAAAGGGGGGGGGGGGCAACAGAACAAATGATACCAAGGACAGACGATACAAAGCATTAACATGAGATTATCATTACACTGAAGATGACAATTATAAATTACAACAATCTCAGTTTGATAATCACACATCTGCCCATTCAGTAAAATAAAAATTAGTAAAAAGCAAGAAAAAAAAAAGGTGTAAATTAAAAGCCACACAGATCAAAGTTTCTCTTGTTTTTCTGCCCTAAAAACTTTGGAAAAACAAGGATGTGATATGTCCACCTGAGTTAGGGTGAGATCACCTACCCAGCACCCTACAGCTCCCCTCGCCATCTCTGAGTGACAATGCTTCATCACAGCAATGACCGTGCACGACACTGGGCTGGGTTTACCAAAACTGGAGCGACGGGCCAATTCCCCTTTCTCTGTGGGAACAACGGGACACCCTCAGAGGTGCTTCATGCCGTGAGGGGTCACATTCGGCTCAACGAGACAAAAGTAGGCAATGCTGTGGCTGACTGATGTAATGCGGGTCTCAGATTCTCACATTACTGTGTTTAAAACAACAAAAAAAGGATAAAGACAAACAGTTACAGCAGAGCTTGGAGGGAGGAGACGTTTTGCTTCAGATGTTGATTTGTATCTGAAATCTACAGGTTTTTTCAGTTTCTGTCACTCTCGTGGAGAACTAAGGCCTGATTTTCTAGACCTGCATTTGCTACACTCATGTATTCCACGCCATGTTAACACTGATCTGGGTGTTTCGGGTGGTTATGAACACACATGAGACCCCACCCTCCACACCCCCAACAGAAATGGAAGCCAGTACAAGAAACTCAAACAAAAATAACTAGTTCAGAACTAACAACACATTCCTCATTTTGGGGAAACCCAACCTGCCAAACTGTGCAGGTAAATGTAAAACGAGTCAGCCATAATACCATGTTACCTTGTTGCTGGAGCTCAGTGACACACATACATACTGTACAACGCTGCAGCTCAAATGCATTCGATTTTATATACAAGGAGATTCCTTTTTACAGGGTCGATAGAGAAAGAAGTCAAAGACAGGCTCGGTGGGAGATGAGGCACGATATCCAACAGTTTTGTATCTTATTTTTTACATTTATATTTGCTTACACAAAAGCAAGTGGTAGTAAATGTTATATAGCATTCACTAGAGTTACACCTTTCCCCTATTTGACTGAAGCTGTGGACAAACGGGAGGAGAGCAGGGAACAGTCTTTCCAATTTCAGAGTCAAAGCGGACAGCCGTCGCTCTTAAATATCTGACCCTGGGAGTCCAATAAGAAAATAGGTGTTTTTTGGATTTAAATTTGAAAATATTACTGTAGCTTGTGGTGTCCCAGTTTTGGAAAACGAGCAATGGAACGCCATGCTCATCTGGCTACAGGAAAGCTTGGAAAACTGATATTTTTCTTTGTAAACAAGTAGATGTAGATGCATCTGTAACCATCTCACAATGCTGTGATTGCAGCCAGTCCCCAACTCTCTGTGAATGGTACTCATGGGCTTTGATCAATGATCATAACAGTTTGCATATTAATGATCATAAACTGACCTCCCAGCCCATTGTTCATTCGGTGGTGCTAGTTCCTGTCATTGTGCAGATGTTTATAAGGTTGGAAACCTGCAGTCAGCTGAGACTGAAGACGTCACCTGATGATGACGAAACGTTTCTCCCACTGAAAACGTCCAGATGAACAGAATCAACTTTCAGGATGCAGATGTTAAATCTCGCAGCACACCAAAGCCAGACTAAAAATCCATTTCTGTCCACTGGATTAAAGAGAGAGCTCTCTTCCAGGCCAACTGTGAGCAAGCAGTTTAAGCAGGGCTTTACTAACTGCTGACATGTCAGCATACTTGCAGTGTTAGCATTGCACATGCAAAAATATGAATACTGAGTGGTCTAGAATAAAAACAATAATGAGCTGTGAGCAGATGACTCCACCTGAGCTTAACTCTAATAAAAATCAATGCAGAAATGTTGAGGTGCCAAGCCACTAACACTGTAAATAAGAAGACACCAGAATAAGAGCACGCATTTATATACAGCATTCATACAACAACATTACGCATAAAAGCCTGAATACATAAAAATAGCAAATGCTTAGGAATTATAAGGAATTAGGAACATAGACAAGTAAAATTAATTAGTTTCCTTCTAATGAAAACATCGCAGTATTGGTCTTTTTGTTTGTTTTTTGCTTATTAAAGTAGAGTTAGCACAGGTTTGTACTCGTTGGATAATGCTGGTCACAGGCTAACAGACAGGGATGCTAACCGATTGAGTCACTGATCACAAATTCAGCAACAGAGAGAAAATTAAAGGAATTGTTTGTACTGAAGAACAATACAAGAAAATGTGTATTAAAATTAATACACAGTTTATTAATCTGCTTGGAATTAAAAATAATGTAAATTTATAAAATGGGAGTTTGATGCAAAGCTGCACGTCACACGATGGAGGAATGACTGGTTTTCTTTCCCCGTTTCCGGTTCAAATGAACTAAACCCAGAGAAATGGTGGCGGTTCTTTGAATGACAGCTCAGTGACAACAGTGACCACTCTGACACTTCTCAGCATACACACACTACTGTGAATCTGTGGGACCGAATCCAGACGACAGATGGACCGAGCGCTTTCAGAGTCAGCTCTTCGTGTCGTATAATTACTGTCAGCCGTCAGAGAAACCAGGAGCTGAGGTTTTACTACAGCAACGACGAACATGTGCAAGTCAGACACAAAAAGATCCAAAAGAACAGAGACGGCCAACGGCCGACTCTCTCTGTATGAAATGTTCAGACAGTAATACAGTGATAATGTCAGCACATCAAATAACAACATCCTGAAACCTCTTTGGCTATCGCAGTTTGGCAATTCAACAAGGAAACAAATGCAGACTGTGCCATGTGTCAGTGACGTGAAGGAGGAGCAGAAGATGGAGCGACAAAGAGGACGGCACTGCGAACACTGAGCACCACGTAAGGGCCTCTTCCTTCTTTCCATATGTATCCAGGACACACACACACACACACACACACACACCCTCTCATCCAATGTACGAAAAAAAATATCCATATCTGAAGATCAATCAAACAGTCAAGTAAAAAGGTGAGTATTAGTGCAAATGTACGAACGGATTTAAAACAGTACACGATGGAAATGGTCTCGAGGCGAACGAGTGAAAAGGGCGGCCGCGGTAAAATGAAGAAACTCTGTGGCGACTCTACACCCCTCACAACATGCAAGAAGATGCAACCAATCAGAGAAAACGGGCTGTCAGTTTGTGCTTGTAGTAAGTCTCCTCTCGCTGCACAAGAGTCCATGCAAAGATTCTCGTGTCATTCCTGCATGTCAGTCTGCTTCACGATGAAACGGATAAAACCAGCTTTCATGTATCAGGAATACATGAGCTTAGTAATGAAAGGATGCTGTGTGTGTTTGTGCAAGCTTAAAGTAACACAAATTGAAATGTCATTTTTAAAAATTAGCCTCACACCACATGCAGATGCTCATTTCTGTCGCCGTGTCCGTGCAGGGAGGCGTAACAGCAGCCGTGCTGTTGAGTGTGCTTTGTTTGCCTGTGTGTGTGTCTGTGTGTGTGTCTGTGTGTGTTGGCGGGCGCCGCTGAGCAAAGTTGAAGGAAGAATAAGGAGACAACAGGGAGGATTTTCTTTCTGGTCACATCTGGTTCAACTGGGCGGGACATCAAGCGGGTTATGTTCAGGAGGACGTCTCCGTCCGAACCCTGAGAGCGAGCGCTTCTTGTCTTGTGTGACAAAATTGGGATTCTCGTGTTTTTGGTTCAAGTCCTCTGCAGCTTTCACTGCATTTTGGCTCTGATGGCTCTCGGTTGGACTGAACTGGTTTGGTTTTTTTGTAGTTTGGATGCTGTTCTGAAGCTGAGGCAGGAAGACTGGCGGTACTGGTTTGCTGGTTGTGGTTGTTTGACGTGATACACTTTGTTTCCAGACTCTGGCCACAGCAGCTTCCAGCTGCGATATTATTACGCTGATGTTAAACAACTTGAGATTTGCAGCAGATGAATTCAAACGCCAACTGTCCCACCACCACAGCGGTACGGAGGCTGCTGATAAATAAACTGGCGCCAGCTTAGAGTCTGCACAAGCTTTTTTCCCCCTGTGGTCCAGGGTGAAAGCATTTTAAGGATGGAAAGGAAACAGTCGAGCTCTACCACAACGCAGCACCACTGGGACCGTTGGGCTAACCAAGATAAAACGCTCCATGCTCCAGCACAGAGACTGTGTGACTGGATCTCGGATGTCCGGGATAGACCGAGTTGGTTTAGCTGTGCTAGGTGGGTGTGCCGGATTGGAAGAATGAGTCTTAGTATCCAACAGGAAGAGTTGGTAAATGCCGTGTCTGATTTTAGTTGTTTCTCTGTTAGCATCTGAGCTGGGTAAGAGTAACTTTGTTCGGTTAGGTCTGCTTGGTTAAGAATCTGGCTCTGGATTAGAAAGTCAGTCAGTAGAAGTACTGGATTCACGACAGGCCAAAACGGGATGTGGTTGCGGTTACTTGTTTAGTGGGAACTACTGCTGGACTCGGGTCGGGCGTGACTGGTCGTGCGTGGAGCACCGTAGAGGGTTACCGATGCTATGTGGTTATTCTGCATCACCTGGGGAGGAGGAACACAAGACAGTGAGGACTACTGAAACACACGGGCTCCAAACTACAACACATATTTCAAAGATTAGGGGTTGAGCTGTTTCTTGATCACCTTTGCATTTCTAATACTTTTGCGAGCAAATCTCTACAAATGTCCTTTCAGAGAGAATAATTCACATTCCTGTCAGCTTTAAACTGGTTCAGCAGCTTTGCTATAATAACACTGCTGAACGTGTCAGTCTTGTGCAGCATTTTACATAACACACGTCACATTTTATGTGCTCTGAATGGAACAATCCATGTAGTCAGGTGGTTCAGATAAAATGCATGCTGCCATATAGTTTTATGTTGTAATCCCAGCTGAATCATAAAATGTGCTGACCTCAAAGATCATCCTCTGCAGTCCGAAGCAGAACGTAGAGCCGAAAGGATTTGTGTTATTGGCCGATGAAGACCTGTAAACGCAAACAAGGTCACAAGACTTGATGTCACATATGTGGGTGGTGTCTGAAACAGCTGTGTTGTCTATATTAAATGCATATATGTAGACTATATGTTACCTGTGCAGCACTACAGGTTTTTCCATTGGATGGCCGAGCAGTTCTTGGATTTGATCCCACTGAGGAAGAGTCAAAAGGTTAACAGACAATTATAACAAACACATTTCCAGGAATCTGTCTGTTTCTCGACTGCTGACAGCTGTTTATGTCACACCTGACTGTATAAAGGTGGAAAGAAACAAACTGTGACTGCAACAGCTTCGAGATCACAATGTTAAACAAAAATAACGCCATTTCCAGGGGCAGAAAGGACTAAGATATTCAGTTATGAATGTTTCATATCACAGGACTGTTGATTTGTTATTGGATCTGTGGTGCAACAGAAAGCATCTTATGATCAGTCACCAAATTTGTAAGCCTATGTCAGCGATGCAAAGTCACAACCTTGTAATCCGCTAAAGGTGCAGAGTCAGAACATCGAACCGAAAACTACAAGTCCTGTTAGATTTCTACTGCCTACCACAGCGCCACCCTGTGGCTAAATTGAACAGTTCCAGAACTGACCTTGCTGTATGTAGTTAAGATGCAGTCCTCAGAGTCTGCTCCCTCTAAAGCGCCAACATAAATGAACAGACATTAGAACAGAGGAGAGTCAAGTACTAGACATTAAAGCATGAATATGGAGGTATTGCTGTCGACTGAATAACTTTTACCTTTTTTGATGACAAGTGGAATCTTAAAGTCACATCGATGATATCTGTGATGACAGAGAGATTACAATAAGTGCAACAACAAAAACAAGTGTAAAAATATAATAAACATTTGGTTTATATTATAAGAAGGATAATTACATATTAAAGTTGTAATGTCCAGGGTAGTTGGTATGGAGAACAAACTTCTTAACCAGGTGAGTTGTCGAGTCAAACAGAATATCCTGAAAAACACGAAAATACAGTCACTGAGGTTACTTTAGTGTTTGCAGTAGACACCTATCTACTGCAAACAGATGTGAGCAAATCAAGAAAAGCAGAGCTACACCTCTGCATGCAGTGATTTATGCAGGTGCATGTGGTTTGCATCACAACAAGATGGTTGCAGGTTCCAAACTGCAGTTTTTGTTTTTTATTATTGCACAAACTTCAACCTTCATGTCTTTGGACCAGGAGTTTTCTCACAGTCCAAAGACATGAATCTGTGTTAGACTGAGCGCCTATCACGGTTTTAGCCTGCATCTCATCCATTGTAGAAACAAGCTGCAGTGCAGGTAAATGTCCCATTAATTCACAGCGAGCAGGTAGGAGTGGTCAAGGTCAACAATATTCAAACTCATCGGCGTTGCCTCGTTCGCAGGTTCTGGGCGTCCACGCCGCCCGGCCGCAGGGACTTATCCTAACGGGGGGGTCACGATGCGTTGACTTTTAGCATACCACGGTCACTGAATATACTAGCCAGGCTCCTGCTGTCTTTTCAGGTTCTTCATTACGTATTTAGTGGTGAGTCAACAAAATCATCGCAGACCTTTAAGTTACACATTCATGTGTGTCGAACGTGACACGTGAAACAAGCGTAAAGGGTGAATGTAACATCACATTTGCAGGTGATGGTAAAAATGGGATTCATTACAAATCTTTCTGAGAAACAGAGATGTACTAATAATCACTGAAGGTGTGACAATGTTCATCCAAGGTTTCAGTAAGATTGGCCCACCCAATAAGGAGGAGATGGGGTACATACACTACGACCATTATAACTGTTCACTGCTAGACTTGACCAACGGTTGCAGCTGGACTTTTCTTTTTGGCGTGGCTCTGACTTACAAATATAATATGAAAGGAGGGGGAGGTGCTGCTGATATGGGCGCTCCAGTATGACGTCCAATGGTTCTGAATGACGCATACAGTACTTTCAGACAACATTGAGTCCCCATTAAAAGGAAACGAAAACTCAAACACAGCTCAGAGGCAGACAAAGCTCTTAAAAATAACTCGGCACAGACACTGACACCAAGATTTACACACACAAGCACGGCTTCGCTTACGTACCACTCCCAGGGTAAAATAGTTGAAGAAGTAGTCGTTACATTTAGATGGGACCTGCTTATGTGGTGACGGAGAGTGGATCTTCATCTGAAACACAAAACGAATTTGGGAAAATATAGTCTTCTGACTTTTTGTCTTTAATTAAATTAATACAAATAATATTTACTACAACTTCTTAAGATGGTGAAAATATGACAAGAGAGCAGGTTTGATAAATGGATAACATCCAACAGGTTAAACACCACTTTACAGACTTAACATAATAGCAATAATACAAGAAGTAAAGATGGAGTTAAACTGAATTGCTACCTTGTCCTCAGATTTGTAGAAAACTTTATGTGGGGAGCCCAGAGCACCGAGCACATCCTGACAGGAATCTCCAAAGTAGATGCTCCTCTCTAGGGACTTGACTTTACTATCAGTCATCACACCGAGACCACAACCTGCAGTTTAGACAACAAGTCAGTAAAGCTCATATATATATATATATATATATATATATATATATAGAGTATTTGTACATTTATTTTTTCTTATAATTCACAGATTTCCATTCTTATATTTTGCTTTGTTCTTATGTTATTGTATTTTGCACACCTCTGTTGCTTGTGAAGCTCGCACACAAGAATTTCATTCGCATGTGCTGTACCCGTGTACCTGCACATGTGATGTGACATTAAAAGTGATTTTTGACATTAAAAAGAAAAGAAGCTCAAGTTCACACCACTGTTAATAACAACAGTAAAAATTGGTATTACTGTGTATATGTGCTCATTTATGTAGTCCCATATTAACCCTGTCATGCATGAATTATGACAACCTCAATCAGGATTTTTTTCTTAAGTATTTTTATTCATCTTTATGCAAGAAAAGATGACTAAGAAAAAATCCAGATTGAGGTTGTCATAATTCATGCATGAAACAAGTCATAGTAACATTAAACGACCAGTGGGTGGCAGGTATGGTTTATGTGCAAGTACACCATCAACACTGATACAAATACAAGAAAACAGCCTTTGAATAGCTGTCCACTGTAGTGACCACTATGCGTGAAAGGGTTAACATTATGGGGAAAACAAAGGTGTCAAACTTACAAATAATCACTTGCAGCCTTCAAGATACACACACACACACACTTCGGGTACTGAGCTGTGTGTTACCTGCAGTGAGAAGGCGGAGCCTGAGTCCCAGAGGGCCCGCCCGATCCCTCAGGACATCCACACACTCTGCATAAATGTTACCGAGGAAACAAGCCAACGGCATTGCAGGAGCTCTGAGAACAGAGAAATAAGTTTAGCTATTTTTTCTGTAACTTTTTGTTCTTGCTGTCTCTGTGATTGTTTTCCAACATTTAAAACAGTTGAAACAAACTCATATCAATATGTGAAGTAAGGACTAAAAGTAACCGTTTCCTCTGGCAGCATTGCCATTATTACGCACCTTGTTTCCTGCAGGTTGTTGCCAGTGTAGATGTGCATCCTCTTGACCATTGCCCCATGTGGAATCTGCAGGGAGGCCAAACCCATGGCAAAGTTAGGCTGCCAAGGCAAAACAGCTGGAAGTAGTACAGGACTGGTAGATACTAAAGGTCTCTGCGTCCACATGAATAAACACATTCAGAAGACTAAAAAACAGAGCTGTGACAGTACAGGAGTGACAACATGTGATAAAGGGAGTGAAATGTCTCATGAAGCACTGACTAAACACTGCTTTCAAAAAAAAGAAAGCACCAGTGTTTTCACTGATTGATGACACTGTTCTTTGTACTTTCATTCGTCTTGGATCTTCGGCGTAATCTGAAAGGTCCAACATCAAATCGAGACTCACTGTGACTCAGCACTTCTGACTTATTCTTATGCAGCTATCACTGCAGGACTCCTTCCCGTGGGATGACATTTGATTTTAATTAAAAACAGCCACATCTCGTACCCACTACCCATTTAAAAAGTCATTAATCTGCAGTGAGAAGAATAAAGTCTTCCTATACACTAAGACTACCACGGGTTAATTTAGAAAATACATGAATTTTGTCATTGTGTGCCACAAACTTCATGACAAAATCCACTGAAAGACAAAAACACTGTCAGAATCCAAGACACACACTGATTTGGTTTCATGTAAATTTGTGACAAGGCAAAAAATACAGCTTGACCTTTGAGTGTCTACATGACTGGAAACCACTCAAATCCCAAGGCTGGCCTGGCTCTCCTGGGACTGGAAATAGCGAGCACTCAGCTCTTCTTTAATTGGCTCACAGGCAAATGGACTAAAACGCTCTCACCTCATATTTTGGAGCTTCATTCCATGAGTCCAGTTGAAAAGAGAAGGACAGTCCCCGGAAGTTGAGATGGAACAACTGCTCTGCAGCATTGTAAACTAGGGAGAGACACGTGAAGAGGAGAGCATTTTATACAGGGTAACAACCAAAACCCCAAATTAGTTGTAAGTGAAAACATTCCAAGTGTGCTGGTCCTTTAGAAAGTACCTCCAGGGTGTGTAGCGCCAAATGACTGGTCTATTTGCTCTATCGTGGGGGCAATGGTCTGAGAGTTGAAATGGACTCCACTGAAACACAATCCATACATACACGGTGTCAGTATTAAACCTATTAACAAAGCGCCTGTGCTGCATTATTTCAAGAGTTAATGGCAAAGATGGGAAATGGACTATGCTCGTCAACAGATAACGTTGAATAAGAAACACATTAATGCAGGCAGACTCAAGTAAGCTGTAAGCCTACCTGTGACTTAAAGTTGAAAGTGGTGTTCGTGTTAATATAAAGAGAACCAGGCGTGCCGTATATGCAGAATCCAGGATTTATGCCATTAAATGTCGCTGAGAAGTTAACATGACTCTCAAAGCAGCTACATCAGCTGCTATTTAATAGATTCAAGTTTTTACTTACCAGTATTTCAACTTGACTTTGCTCAGGTCATACACTTCAATCACCTATCACGCAGAAAGTCAGAAACATCAGCGCACGAATGCCAAGAGTGTTTGAGGAGACTGTTGGAGCTCTGCTAATTATCTTAAATTCTTACCTTGAGTCTCTGATTTGTGGCATCAAACAGCAGTTTAATCCCATCCTGAGTCAAGTTCAGTATGAGGTCATGGCTGAGTGGTGTCTACAGAGGCAGGGAGTTAAAACCGATAAATTAACATTAAGAGGCAGGAGCAGATGCTGTCACGCACAGGCAAACGGACCTTGAATTCATTTAAACCTGAGAAACAACCACCTCGATTTATTTTTGACATGATTTTAAAAAGTTAATACTGGGTGATTATTAGAAGATTTGTGCAGATGAGTGAAAACAAAACAACATTAACAATATATAAGATAACAGAGGTGGGAATTATCAGACATCCCACGATACAATATTATTGTCATTGTGGTTTATCACATTTTTTCACCTGCACAGCATGTCCACAGAGTTAAAACAGATATTGACAAGGTTTAATAGGTAAAAATAAAGTTATCTCATCTCAGTTATTTTTCTTTTAATTTTAATTCGTTATTGCACTTCCACTCAGCAACCTTCCCGTTCTACAGGAATATCACCAGAATACAACAAGCTGGCAGCCAGTTGAGTCAATCTGTCAAGTCAGTTTGTGCTCACTGACAAAGATTCAGACTGATGGCAACGTGAGCAATCTGTCTGCATTTATAAATTAGACAGCAATTATCTGTTCCAACAGTCTCTGAGAGTGACTGCAGTCAGTCCAACTGTAAATGTTTGCAGAAAGGATGCCCCCCATCAGGCAACCTGTGCTTTGCAATCGAAAGTTGATATGAGTGTGCAACATCCCCAAGCTCTGAGCAACTACTTAGTCACCACAAATTGTAATCTGTTGCAAAATGAATATATATATTTACATTTTGCAACAGATTACAATTTGTGGTGATTAAGAGCTTGGGGGTGTTGTTTTTTTTGAAAATAAATGGGAGAAACAAGCTTCTCGTACTATCGTGACAAAGACAATAGCAGATAGAAATTTGAACTTTTCAGCACTCTATGGTGAACAAACGACCTACTGACAACAAAGTTCCGACATTTTATTCAACAAACAGATTGTTAAGCATTTGTTTATCATCAACTGATAAACTTATAAATATGGCTTTATCTGTGTTACAGTGGTCTACAGTAATTTCAGTGAAAAATAATTAGAAACCAATTGGATTTACTTCCACTGCACGGGAATGCCTGAACAACTCGAATTGCTGCCCAGAACTCTTCTGCAACCTGATTATGACTGTTTGTGGATTGTGAGCAAGCACAAGTTTATATTTAAACAACAGATATTTGTGCGTCTTACCTGTTCACTGTATAGCACCTGGACATTTTTGATGATGCGGCAGTGTTTCTGAAGGATAGAGATGGCCTGGGAAAATGGCATCCCTGAACACCCACACACACACAGTGAACGCAAGACACACAATTTGTTATTTAGTCTAAACAAGTGCATATGTAAGGTAGTTGAAAAGTATCTTTTCAATTCACTGAAGATGTTTAATGCTCACCTAAGGCGAATTCCCATTGCTCATTTCCTAGTGATCTCTCAGGCACCACTTCCAGATCCAGCATTGGCAAGTAGTGGGGGGCAGCTCACCTCACCTCAAGACACGATGGGATCCTGTGAGGGACCCTCTCTCTCCCTCGCTGCTGAACACAGTACTTTCCCACAGGATTTCCGACGACTACTTTAAATCATAACTCTTATTATTTCTCCAAAGCTATCAAATTCATGAGAATCAGAACAGCCACTCAGTCTGCGCGTTACTGTAAACGTGTCCTTTTTTATCTCATGTCATACGTCCTTGACATTAAAATGGTACCAAGGAAGAGAAAGCAAACGGGCCTTAAAATCACATACAAAGCACACAAACTTTCCTAAAACGCACAAGTTTTAACTTGGAATTTAACAAGTTGCCCAACATTGACTGCCAGCTTGAACATAAATTACGCAACGTTTAGCAAACCTAAAACGCACAAGGCCAGCTGTCAACTAGCTGACTGCTTGTTTGTGTGTTTTTAAATAAATCGATGAGGATTAAAAAACGAATCCACTGAGTTTAATCAGAAACTTGTCCGACAGCCACAAATGTCTCCAACAGGCTTCGATTCAGTAACTAAACATGAACTTCTGTGGTGCCGTGTTTCCTAACAGAGCACCGGATCCAGTGGCAGACAGGTTAAAACACAACAAACTAATACGGAGGCACGAAAATAGCGCTTTCAAACTCAGCTGTTTCCGCCCGTTATGTTTATCATCTGTCACAGTTGGGCGGTAACGAAAGCATCAAATCTTGTCAACAAGACTGTTTTTCTTCGCGCTACGAGCTAACATTAGCGGACGAGCTAGCTGCCCTGTTGGCTTATTTTCAATCAAGTATAAATATAAATAACGTAAAAAACTCTCAAAGTCAAGACAGAAATGATGAATATCACGGTTCAAACTGACACGACATAAACAAAAGACAGCACGCCGAGCCGTCGGCTGTCTCTGCTGTTTTTCTTTTTTCGTTTCAGCGAAGGTTTAAGCTCGAGCGCTAGCTCTTCGTCGCTCGTGCGCAAATTCCCAAGTACTCGCGCGGAAACGCTTTCCGTGTCACTCATAAGCTCGTCGGCTGGTAAATGCCCACCGTGTCCCTTTCTGCGCTTTAACGTGTCTTCAATGTCAGGACCTGATAAGAGCGACACGGCGTCCAAACAACAGCAACTTCAGGCATCAACAACAGCCAGTAGGATCAGCTGATAATTCAACTTCCTGTCTTCGGCGCACATTCGAGGTCGACGTCATGACGTCATGGTCAGGTGACAGCTAGAGACGTTTTAAGTTCTCTTATCCTGCAAGTTTTTCAAAAGTTAGTGATGGTAAATTTGATTCTTTTTACTGAATCGCGCTTTAATGAGTCACTCACCAAAGTGAATCGGATTTCTTGAGTCATTTGAGTCACTGAGTCAGTTGACCAGAGAGTGCAAAAATGTATATTTTCACTCAAACTTAATTTGTTTCTCTTTTAATGTAAATCCTACTGCTAAGATGAGTGATTGAAAAAGAAAAACAACTATTTTTATAGAGCAAAAAGAGCAAAAAAAAAAAAGATTTCTAAAGGGAACATTTATTTTATTTATTTTTATTTTATTTTATTAGTTTTTTTTATCAAATGTGTCAAATATATATTTTCTCATCTAAATGTCCGCTGAGCTGTGTGCCCCGGGGCGGTAATGCTCCTTGACATTGGTTGCCAACCAAGAAGAAGAAGAAGAAGCTGTGAGCCAGGAGGGAGGGGGTGAGATTCGTTCATGCTACGATTCAGCACAGGAAGGGAGGGGGTGAGTGAGTGAGTGATTCGTTCATGCTACGATTCAGCACAGGAAGGGAGGGGGTGAGTGAGTGAGTGATTCGTTCATGCTACGACTCAGCACAGGACGGGAGTAACTCAGATGTGCTGTTAGCATGTTAGCAGAGCAATGCTAGTGTGAACTGAGGAGCTATTGTCTTGATGTGAGCTTTCTACTCAGGGTTTTTTCTTCCAGTTCAGAGCAGAAATGTTTTTGTTAAGAAACTGGCTATTGTTTTTTTCCACACAATTTTAATTATAACCTAGATATATTTCTGCTAATGAAATTAGTTTGCTAACAGCAACAGGGATGAGTCAGTGAGTCAGTTGGGCTTGTGAATCATGATTCACGAGTCAGTAAAGTGATTCTTGAGTATTGAACGATTCGTTCATGATTCGTGCATCACTATCAAAAGTGGATAAAAGCACAAACATTCGTTTGATGGAGAAGTTTGTGTGTCCCAGGGATCCTAGGGGCTATATTGCCAGGAGCAAAAGCCACAGATAGGCTTTCCCAAGGCTGTGGTTGAGTGGAAAGATGAAGAGCGATTCAAAAACCCCTATGGGGCGAGGCACTTCAACAGTCATGTGGGCAGCAAGAGAGAGCTGGGGAAACGGGAACGGGAGAAATGGTGTCAAACTGAAGAGAGGAGCCAAACTTTCAACTGATCACAGCCTGATGATGAGTGGTCCAAAAAGCTTCCATTGTGGTGGTCTCAGAATCTAATCGCTGCTTTTTGTGGATGATGTGGCTTTGTCATGTGAAGGCCTCCAGTTCACACCAGAGGATTCACAGCCAAGTGTGAAGCATCAGGACTGAGAATTAGCACCCCTAAGTCTGAGGCCATGGTTCTCAGCTGGAAAAGGGCAGAATGCCCCAAGTGGAGGGATCTCGTTCACAAATGAGGTGAGGGGCAGCGGGAAATTGGCAGATGGATTGGGACCCTGCGGTGCCAATTTACCAATTGATCCATGTTTCTAGTCTCATCTATGGTTATAGAATTTGGGTAGTGACTAAAAGAATGAAAAATGAGCTTTTTTTGAAGTGTTGCTGATCTCTCCCTTAGAGACAGGGTGAGTAGTTTATAGCCTTTTTCCATTAGTACCTACTCAGGTTGGCTCGGCACGGCTCGACATGGTTTTTAGGATTTTCCATTAGGTGACAGTACCTGGTACCATCGACTTCTTTAGTACCTACTTGACTGGTTTTCCAAGTGAACTGAAAATGTGATATCAACATGCCACCAAATGGCTAGTTAGTGGCATCACTTGCACTGTAAAAAAAATCCGAAAGTACTGTACAATCTACAGTATAAATGTGAAGGAATTTTCCGTATTAGTCATTTACAGGTATTTTTCTGAATTTCTCAACTACTGCAATGCATTGTGGGAAAAAGAACCCCAAAAGCAGGGAAAAGTCAGAGCAAGAGCAGCCATTACACTTCTTTTAGACTTCATCTGGCTTTTGGACTCTGGAGTTGGAGAAACTGCCTTCACATTTCTGTGGTAAATATTTAAACTCATATGTTCTTTTATTAAAATAATGTTTTTCAAAAGACTCCATGTTTTTATTTAGAAAGAATTGTTAATTTATTTGTTAACTGGTTTCTGCTGTCTCCAGACAAGTCAGGAATATTTTGCTGACTCATAAAATTTAAAATAATCGTTGTTTAAGTTTAACATGACTTAAGCTTTCCATTTTAGTTAATGTTAAAATAATTTTTACTATGATACCAAGTGTTTTGCCCTTCAGTGGCTGGACCAGTTTTCATAAATATTATAGTTAGCTGTCTGTGTCTCTCTGGGTATTACACAGCTGTGACTGCTTACTAGCTAATTAGCGAAAGTCAGCGATGTAGATAACTGGGAAAAGTGAGAACTTCATGGTTCTACTAATGTACAGAGAGGAAGAAATTATTTTAGGATTCTAATAAGTACTATATCACCTGTGTTTTACAATTGGCTCTACTGTACACTTTAAAGGGTTTCAGACAAAGTTACACTAACCCTAGTTTAAGCCTCAGACCTTCCTGGCTGACGCTAACAAATGCTAATGTTAGCCTCTGTTTTGGGCTGCTAAAGTAAAGAGTTTTAGCTAGCTGACCAGCATAGATTAATTTGGTGGTTAACAGACTGTAGTGGTAATATTATTGAAAGTATAGTTTCACCTCAGCACATTTACAATTATGTCTATTTTGTAGCACATAAAAATGTTTAGTTAATATTTGCAGACAGACACATTTTCCCTGTAACTGTGTTTTTACTCCAACATTTGTTGAAAATGTAATTTATGAAATGCTGAGCAGCATTTCTAGTATGTGGAATATTTTTGTCACCCCACTGTGCTAATGTGATTAAATACTAATAATTATTACTAAAAAAATTCAATAATAAATCAATAATAACTATATCTTGATTGAAGTATATTGTAAGCGCAGTGCTGGTGTGCAGGATCTTTATATGTCTTTTGGGGGATGCTGACATATTATAAACTGTTATGTCTATATCAAGCTTTTAGCCAAATATAAGCAGAGATATTTGTATATTTCTTTAAAAATTCAGATCCTTAGAGATTTTTTGAGAAATGGATCAAGAGCTACTTGCTTCACTACTTGAAGCACTCTAAATCCTGCAGTGTAAAAATATCGCTTATTTCACCTGTGATCACACACTTTGGTTTTCCAGTGCAGAGCAATGAAAAGGAAAGACTTCCCCGAGTGAAAAAAAGATGAAGATACAAGCTGGTGATGATCCAGAGCAGCTGGTCTCAGGAAATGAAGAAAAACCCTGATCACCTCCTCTACAGAAACAAGGTGAGTTTAATGTTGTGATTGATTTAGTTTTTCAAGGTATTTATGTCACTTTGATTATAAACTGCTTATGTTGCAACAGAATGCTGCTATGTGTATGCAATTCCACGTGAATTATTATTCTTTGTAGGGCTGTGTGATATGTCATATATATCACAAAATAGTGCCATTTCTGTAAATTCTATGAATCTCGGGCAAATCAACTTGTGTGAAGTGTTTCCAGCTGGGCGTCGTGTACCTGGAGTCGAGTGTTTTGACCGATGCATGAAACTATACACTTTTAGACATGAGTTTAAACGGCCGCCATTTTCTTTGTGAGTATTTATTACACGGCGTGCTGCGAGGAAAAGCCTGTTCTAACGTTTGAGTCTAAGGTTTATTTTGAGCACCTGACGACTCTTTTTTTGCTTCTCATTCGTAAACTCTCTCGAAACTCTTTCATGTGATTCTTGTGTAGGTGGTTAAAGAGGTTTGTCATGTTTGAGTGGTGGTGGGGACCAGTTTGTGGCATAATTTGCATAGTACAGTTTTCTGGGGCGTGTCAAACTTTTCATAACCAAACCATGTCCATGCTACAGAGGTAGCCCCTCGTTTAACAATAAGGTCCTCGACTTATTTTGACTGGTCCTTCTGTTTGGAGCTAGCTGGTTCTGCCTCATCCTCGCTGGCCATGCTGGTATTCTCTGTGCCTTCATCTGCGTGGTGAATGTAAGCGCCATTTATAGTTACTTGATGTTTTTATTTGAGGTCATTTGTTTGATGCATATTCTGAAATTTTATGTTTGAGAATAATGTATATCATGTCAGTTTATTTTGAAAAGTCTCAACAGGATCTTGAGCTTTATTGTGAAAGGTTTATGTAGAAAATAAACAAGCGGACAGCGGAGCCACACGATGGTTTTACTGTCATTGTTGGTAACGAAAGTATGCATAGAAACAGTCACTTGTCCGTCCATAGTCTGGTTATTTTAAGTATAAGAGAAGGAGAGAACTTTAAGAAATTAATATAGCCACTACAGTGACCATCACAACCATGAAAAAATATTGCTGTAAACAGTTTATTTTGCAACAAACGATAGGGTATAATGTGAAACGATAGACATTTTAAGGTAAAAAAAAAGAATAAAAATACAAACTTTTTAAAAATATTTTTTTGTTCCTCTTTTTTTCCTCAGAATAAATTGCGACTAGTCTCAATGACTGAGATGGAGGAGCAACACAGCGACACGTTAACCCTGACTGCTGCAGTTCCTGTATGAACTGAGCAACTCTGAAAATTAAAGGAAAAGCTGAGTGTACTTTATTTAAAGCTCAGCTGGAACTTGATGAACTAACATGCAGGCTGCATTCAGGACTTTGTCACACTGGTATATGAAGTGTGGTACCAAGAGAAATTGTGCACACACAACGTGTCACTTTATGCTTGCTCTTCTCCAGCTTCTGGTGTCACTTTGCAGTTATTTTTTTTATTATTGTCTTATTTGATGCAATTTAGGTTCTGTGCGCACAAGCAGAGGTTTTTGCTTGGGAAGTAACCGTGACCTCGTTTTCAGAGCCTTGTCTAACATTTAATTGTCATGAAATATGTCTGAAATATGACTTTTTCCTCTACTTAAACAGCTAAGAGCATTTGAACACAGTGGAGAAAAAGGTGTGCATTAAGGATTTTGAACTATGATGTTTAAGTGTTGTCACTGCTGAAGATTCGTGGACACAGATCCTTATTCACTACGCTGCTGTTTACAGTTTAACTCTTCATCAGAAAAAGCACTTCTACTTGTACTTTGCTCCTCACTGTCTTTGAAAAGCAAGAGCTGTCAAAACAATTCCAGTAAATGCACTTTTATCTTTAAGTTTGGAACAGTGATCTGTCTTAATCTATTTTGTGTTTTAGTTTTCATATGGGGAAAAGTCCTGTGGTTATCCATCCGTCCTGTTCTAATAAACCCAAATTTCAGGAACACCTTTAGATCTGTTCAGTTTTATTCACGTGGCACCACTTAAACAGTCAACAAATTTTGATTCAAAGTATGTCATATTGTAAGGTAAAGACCCCAAAGAGTTAATCTCGGACAAATGTTCACACAAATGTGTTTGGCTATAACTGACTACATGTGTATACTCAGTGTTGGGGAGTAACGGAATACATGTACCGCCGTTACGTATTTAAAATACAAAATATTCCGTTACAGTTACCATTTAAAAAGGTGGTATTTAGAATACAGTTACTTTGTTGAAATAAATGGATTACACGGCGGTATTTTCCTGTTTCATATTGTGGCGGGTCAGGACTGTTTGGGTTTTGTTTGACAGCTATGTTCTGTTGTTCCAGACGGCCGCGTTACAGTTGCCATGGTTACAGGGTGACGCTCTCTCTCTGCGACTGTGTGTTTCCTGGTGAGAGAGCGCCTTTTGTTGTTGTTGTTGTGCTAAGCTAATAGGCAGAATGCTACAGGCATCGCCCTAAAGAATGTAGCCTCCTGGGCAGTGTAGTCCGTGCTGCAGGGAGAATGGACCGCCATACACGTTATGTGTCTGTGAGCGAGGAGGGAGAAAAAGGAAAAGTACGAGCTGTCACCGAGCAGAAACGGGAGCTGGAAGCATGTAAATATAATAATAACCACTGCAGCCAAGAAGAGAGCCTGACGAGCCCAGCTGTAAGTAAGCTATTAAGACTCCACTGTACACTGTGTTCCTGTTTTCCTCTGAAACAATAAGCTCCGTTGGAGCAGCCTTTCAACGCCTCTCTCTGTCTCTCACTAGCAAAGTCGACCCAGACAACAAAGTAAAGCTAGTTTTCAGCTACGAGCCCGACACGAACCCGACGTATTAGCCAGAGGTCCCTTTACTACGGTTCGGAGCCGCGGACCTTCAGTAATCGTAATAAATCACACAGCAATAGGACATTCATGTAGTTGTAAACAGCATGATAATATATTAAGTAATCCAAAGCTGAATGAATGTATGTAAACACATTTACACGAGGGCAAACAGATTTCAAGGAAATAAAAATGCTCAAATTTGAAAGCTTGTGAGTTACTTTGTTCATGTATCAGCTGTTTAGTTGTTTTATGACGAGATGGATTCTGTTGTTCTATCTTAGTATAGTTTTTAAGTTGAGGAGAATAAAAGAGTATCTAACATTAATTGTACCAATGTTGTTGTGTACTAAGCACAGATTAATTTAAAAAGTTTTAATTTATGAATTTTTGAGCACATGGTGCACTTGGTTGTAATTGCATAAAAATGTACGTGTAAGGATATAAAAAAAACATATTTAATGAGTTACACTGAAAAGAAGTGCTATGAAATAGTAATATAAACAGAAATTTCAATTTTTCTATTAACGGAAAATATCAGTTAATGATACAGAAAATATACTGTGAACGGAATTTTCCGTTTTATAGCTGAAGGAAACGTCCGTAAATAGTACAGAGAGTATACTGTAAATCTACAGAATTTTCCGTTTTATCATTTACAGAAAACTCCGTCAAACTTCCGTAAAAAACCCCAAAATGTACTGGCAGAAAATTATGAGGACATTTTTTGTTTTTCTATGGATTTTTTTTACAGTGTGAGTCATGAGAGTGTCTCCTTCAAGAAATTCAAAACGGCCCCACAGACATTAGTGTAATGGAAAACAGGTCATGCCGAGTCTGACCGCCTCGAGTCGCATTAAGCCGATCTGAGCAGGTACTAATGGAAAAAAGGCTTCAGTAACTCAGGAGGGGCACAGTATAGAGCTGTAACTTCTCCCCATTGAAGGGAGCCAGCTGAAGTGGTTTAGGCATCTTACTAAGATGCCTCCTGGGTGAGGTGTTCCAGCGATGTCCAACCAGGAAGATGTTCTAGGGCAGATCCACACAGTAGAGAGATTACAGCCCCTTTTTTAATCAAAGTTTCCAACATTTTGTTTCAAAAGGAATAAACGCAAAAAAGCTGCACAACTTGTCACAAAACTAATTTAAGGTCAAACTCCGTAATTCCTTTTATACTGTCTTGGCTAATTGGGATATTATTAATATTATTAGTAATAACTGTGTTTTTGCACTGTGCTAAGTTAAAATGTGTGGAGTGAAAAGGTCCTACTTTAGTTTATTTTACAAGGTAATCTGACTGCTCATGGTAAAGGAGAGCAGAGCTATGCCGAAAATAATCTGATGGATCCAACCGGTCGCAGCAGATGGCCCCGCCCCTCCCTGAGCCTGGTTCTGTCGGAGGTTTCTTCCTGTTCAAAGGGAGTTTTTCCTTCCCACTGTCACCAAAGTGCTTGCTCATAGGGGGTCATATGATTGTTGGGTACTTCTCTGTCTGTATTATTGTAGGGTCTACCTTAGTGCCTTGACTGCTGTTATGATTTGGCGCTGTGTAAATAAAATTGATTTGAATTGGATATACATATATAGTCTAGGGAAAAACTGACATGCCAGTTTTAGTGATTCAAAGACATTCAACTGCTATATTTAGTTTGAAAAAAAGACATAAACAAATCAAAGAATTAATACAGGTTTATTCTGAAAAACATCCAACATTTTAAATTGAGTATCTCATATTTTCTTTGGGAGGACAAGCTCAACCCTAAAAGAGAGGGAAACATAGACCACAAGCAGGCAGGAGAAACTGAAAGTATGCCCAAGCTGTTAAATATCACAGAGCTGTTGTAAGTATAAATAAGTTAAACACTTAAGAACATAAACAGTTTAGGTAAAAAAAAAAGAAGAAGAAGAAAAAATGTTTTATGGTTTGCCTTAATGCCTGCATTAAGAAAACTGAGGGATGGACTCCACCTGAGGCGTGGTTATAATTTGATGAGGGCTGCGGGTTCACTAAATACAACCTAAATCTTTGACTTGGTTATGAAGTTCCAGTCTTTATCTGGCTAATTTTTCTTTACCCGAGGACACTGTTAAAACCCATAGATATATAATTTCAGATTTGACCATGTGGAAGAAATCCCACATTTATCACAGAATGCTTTATCCAAATTTGGTACACATGCTATCAATTTACAAAAACACAACCTAGTTGAAAATGCCTCATACCATTCTGCTTTTAACACCTACTTCTTACCCCTTCATTGTGCTGTACCGGTTCATTAATGGTTCATTAATGCTCAATTTCCACCAAAAAATGGTGAAAATGCCATTTTTACCATCGCTGACATTGAATGAAATCAAATTCCTTAATCCTGAAATTTTCAAGACTGGCTACAGCCCCATTAAAACCTCAGCTAGCATTCATGTAAAAGTATGAACACTTCAAACCAGCATCACTTTAACCCCATCTTATGGTACAACCTGCTTTATATGCACATTCAATTACCTCACTCTGTCCCTTCGTCCACTCACCCTATTCAAAGTCTTCAGTGGCATCTGATTGCTATGTCTCAACTTTTCAACATAACACCGAGCTAAACCCAGACAACATAATCCACCACTTATCCCACTGAAGGTAACCTCAGACAGATCATATATTTTCCACGTTCTTGAACTTATTAAGCACTGAGTCACAAGGTCAGCTGACTTTGGAGGGTATGAGGAGACTAAGGTAAGCATTTCTCTGTGCTCTCAATATTCTCCAATGGGGGGGGGAGACAAAAAAAACCTTAGGTTAACGTTATTAAATCCTTTCATGTATATCTGAAAACCAGAATGTATTTTTTTGTTTTACCTGAAGCAAGGGGAAACAGAGGATGGACTCTCTGTGAAGTTTTGATTAAAAATGAGTCCTTCATCATTTTAAGTTAAGGCATCATTTGGATCCCGAGGCCTTAACTTAAAAATAACGTACGACTTCATCAAGTCTCTTTTCGTTGTTTGAGTTTAAATTTTTGTTCTTTTTATTTTAATTTAAACTATCATTTCTTAGCAACAACATTACTTCAAAACATCATGTAAAATGTTACAAACTCGTGGCTTTCAATGTACAAAAAATAAGAGTTTTATAATTTTATGTCAATCTCGACACAACTGCTAACAATGAGAAGAAAGAAAGGCAGGAACAAAGAGTTTTCTTGGTTATAATAATTATAATGAAACCGTTGACTGTACTAAATTTAAAATACATTGGAAACTGAAATAAACTTTCAGCTGCAAAAAATAAAAAAAATATGTTGCCTGGTAACAGGACATAAGTTAATCCACAGTCAATGTATTTAACCCAGTAAGAGGATTTAAAAAAAAAAAACTAAAATAAAATAACAACAAATGCAATAAAAATAATAACATTAATAAAAGAACATGTGGAAAATAAATCCATCAAAGTCCTCAAACATCCCAAATTTCTGGACACATTTTGTACTTTTAAACTTTAGAAAAGCCTACAGCAGCCGCTGCTGCTTCATAAGAAAGCTGAAAGCTGAACAAAAGCGAGTACATATACAGAAGTGAGAAGTAATATAAAAAGTAAACATCATGACTTTCACACAAACAAAAATGATAACAAAACAAACAAAAAACATAGCATTTCATCACGCTGTAACAGGACACGGGATGCTAGACTGCATTTAGGTTTTATTGTCCTTTTCTGATAAGGAATATCTGGGTGACAGATCTGGATGGATGGGTTATATAACTGTTATGGATCAGACAGATGCTCACTGTCTGATGAAAACCACATATCTCCAATATATATAAAATATCTTTTATGAACCAATAGAAGAAGAAAAAATCCCAGATTTCGGAGATACATCTGATTCATTAGACGGCGACCCCTTTTTAAAAAAATCGTTCATACAGGCGACATTTGGTTTGAAAATCTGAAAAGTCCTATAAGGACACAGATCCTTTGTGTCTTTCCGGGTGTGCTCCTGCTGGGGTCCGCAGCAGGAGCACTATGATGACATAGTTTTGAATCACCCTGTTGTTCCAAATCGACGCACTGTAACGATTGCTCTGATGATAGACGGGCCACGTGGGGAACAACAACGAGCATAGGCAGGCCTGTGTTTGGTTTCATGCATCTAAAGAAAGGCCAAGACTGATTGTATCACAATCAATCAAACCCTTGGAAGACAAAAGACACACGGACTGACCAACCCTCTCCAGAAAAACACAATTTTCCCAGTTGCTTCCAGAGCCACTGCTACTGTAGCATATTTGTTGTTGTTTTACCTTCAGATTGTTGCTACATTACCTGTTATTTCACCGTCACAGGTATCTTATGATAGTGATGTTTTCATAGATAATTAACATTACAGTACAGCAAATGCTGTTAAACCCTAGAGCCTGGCAAAATTATCTTTAAAAAAAAAGTAAATGCAAGTAAAGTTTCCCTCTTCTTTTATTCCCACCCTGCCGCCCCCCCTCCCCTTTCCAGCAAAGTGAACTTTGGTCTCAGAAAACAGCAGGCTTTAGGACGTGAGCTACGTATAGTAGGGGTAAACAAGGGCATGCTAACAAATATTAAGTGTTGCACAACACTGAACAATGCAGAAACCTTTTTTTAAATTATTTAAATTTTTTCCAACACCTTTGATGCTGGTAAGCTGTGACCTCAGGCCACAACAAACTCTTTTAACTGCTTCTTTCAGCTTCTGCCCTCCCTCCCCCGTTAATGACATTAAAGCCCTCTGACAACCACTCTTGCTCTATTTTAACAGTAATAGTAATAGAAAATACATTTTGGTATGCAAAACTAGCCCTATCCATCGATTTTCTTTCAGACCTGGACAAAAAATATTAAAGCTTTTAAATCTGAATGACATCCGTGAAAGCCGTGTCACATCTACAATATCCTGTAACATTAACTGCTCGTGTTCAACATTTAAATATTCATATAACTACTTTTTGCCCAGGTCCTTTGTGTCCTCGGCCCGGTTTTTATTCACTTTCAATTCAATCAATTTTCATCTGCATTCAAATATTGAAAACAACAAAACGAGTCGCATGTAGAAATGATCACGCGAAACCTTCATCGTTAGAAACAACTGATCTACGACTGCAGTTTCATTCAACTCTTTTTCAGTTGATTGCATTGAAAGTGAATGGACAGCCTGCACGGGTTCTCTACTCTTCCTCCTTGCATAACTTCCTCCTCCTCCTCAGCGCATCTTGTGTTCCATGTCAGCGTTGGCCATGTTTGAGCCAGGGCTGGGGTCCTGCTGTCGTCTGGACTGGTGAGAGAGAGGGATAAAAGGATGGAAGAGGGGGAAAGAGAAGAGCATGTTAAGACGACAGGAGGAAAGAGATGGCAAGGAAGGGATGAGAGAGAAAAAAGACAATAAATTAAGTACAGATTTTCACATGTTAACAAATGTAAAGATTTCTCCAGTCTGGGGCGAACTTCAAAATAATGCCAATACCCACAGACTCCCAAATTAAAACAGAAGTAAACATATTTACAGCCTTTCACTACAACCACTGTGAGAGCAAAGTTTTCTTTATAAATCTTCTTTAACACTTAATTAAGGCTTAACGTTAGGAGTTCACCTTCATCGCTGCTAATTCCAGTCACAGAGACGTCTCAGTAAACATTTGTGTTGTTGGTGATTTATGCAATCATCTAATGCAGTGACATGCCAGAGGCTCCAATTAACTTATAATAGTGTTTTATGTAGCACTAATTACAAGGCGTGTGTCTGCATACTGGACCCATACAGTCTATGATTGCAGCTCGCTAACATTATCTGATAACTCAGCCTCTCTCATCCAAATATGGCCACCTCTGACCCGCCCCCAGCACCATGGCTACAGCAAACATGCCAAGCTTCACTAGAGGTAAGAATCTTTACACAGAGTCTGATTTCTATGTTGAAAAGACTCTACACACACACAGAATTACAAAAGAAAGTTGCAATACCCCAAACTGCCATTAGAGGTACTCAGAGAGCTTCATTACAGCACGACTGTGCTGCTGTTTATACACTTTACCGATGTTGATATTTTAGTTGAGGTAACTGGCAGACAGGCAGGCAGAGGCAGAGAGATAAACTGGCTGACGCAGACAAACACACTAACAAAGCAGATTATTGGGTCACCAGTAGAAACGAGAGACGAGGCCTTTAAAAATATGTGACCACTGGGTTTAGTGTCCGCGTGTTTGTTGCGCCGTAGCATGGTCTCTTGGTGTAAAAACAAAAAAACCTGTGGTTGTAGGTTTGATTGATTGATTGATTGATTGAATCTTTATTTTGAACATGTTGAAAAAGTACAACAAAATAGAATTAAAAGAGACAAATGAACAAAGCAAAACAAAAGGAAAACGAGCAACCACAACTCCAAATAACGTTCATGTTCAAAAAGGAGGTTTACATTTAAGTGATAGCTGGGGGAGTTTAGCAGGGGTCAACTGAGAGCAAGAAGGGGGAGAGGTGAAGCAGAGAGCAGAGCAGACAGAAATGCAGACAGAGATAGTAAAGGGTTGCTTAGTTCAAGTGGAATGTAGTTTGTGTCATCTCAGTGACTCACGATAATAGCAACATACACGCAGTCACATGCACACACACACACACACACACACTATGTCATACTACCATTTTAACTCCTCTTAGCCAGACTGACTCCAGGCCCTGTCAGTCTCCTCTGGAAAGCTTTCTGTTGTTCTATCAACGCTGCTACCATCAAATATTAATGCGTGGCTCATTTAGACTGACTTGAATCAAAGCTGAGTTAATTGATCACACAGCACCATCTGTGCCATGTGCGTATGTACTCCCCAGAAAATGTCATATTGGATTATTCTGTCGCTTTTTTCAGAGCCAATCGGAGAAACCCAAAGAAAACTGGGATACTGAGGCAAAAAGTTTGGGTTGAACTCGATAGCTATTACAGATAAACCATCATGACTATGACAGTCTCGTGTTTTAGATGCAAGATGATGTAAAACATTAAGAATAATAAGCACCTTTAACAACGGAGCACATAATGTAACTATTTGTGTTTTGCGTTTACTTGGCCAGCTGTTTACTTACAGAGTTGTGATGCAACTTGTTTCCAGTGCCTGCTTGTTGGTAGTTAAAAACCAGTTACAATCATAGTTACTGCTATGAAGCAAAGGTCATTTTCAGAAATGCTCTCACTGAATCTGCTCTGGGATCTCGGACAATTATCAGATCACAAAACGAAGAGCACCGGGTACGACGTGATGCTTGTTTACGTGTGTGTGATAAGGAAGAAGACTGCTAATTGTAGAACTTTTGAAATGTGTTGTTTTGGTGCTCACATTATTTGGCTGAGGACATGTTGCTACTCTGTGTTCTCAGTGGTCAAATTGAAAAATGAAAAACAAACAAACTGTTCCCTCTAACATTAACAGCACGTAGCAGTTAATTATGTGACTAAACACACCTTCGTTTATCCAAAATCTCAGGAAACAAGCACGATTTTAATCAGACAGCGAGAGCTTGAGCGAGTGTTTGTCTCTGCAGAAGGGAGTGGTCCTCAGTAATCATGAGGCCAGAAGAGCTCTCTGTATTGATCCACGAAAAGATGCGAGCCTTCTGTACCACTATAGGCTGCTTAACCACAACTCAATAGTGTGTCAAGTGTGCACACGTGCGTGTTTGTGTGTGTGTGTCTTGATAAACTTGGAGCAAATGTGCTGTATCTGCGAGTTTGTGCACGTGTGCCTGTACAGTATTTGTGTGTGTGTGTAAGTCAAAGCAGGGGGTCTGATGGCAATCAATACTAATGATATATTAATGCTTTTAGTGGCAGCTCATCATTCACCACCAAATCTCTCTGCTCTTGGAGTGCACGTGTGACTGTGTGTGAATGCACTTGTCTAGCTATCCTAGTGAGGACCCGATTGAGTTTTAAACCGCTGACGTGAGGACATCGTAGCGAAGGGGACCCTCGGCCAGTCGTCACATTTTCACACATCGGGTGTAGGTTTGCCTTAAAGTGAGAATAGAGGTTAGGCTTTCACTGAGGCCGGTGCAACAGATGTGCTCATGAGCAAATCGCATGTTTAGGTTTTTGCTATCACTCACCCGGTACGTAAGGCTAAACAGGCCGAGTGCATAAAGAGGCTTTTGGTTGGCGTGTGCTCGAAGGCAGGCAGCCTCTCTCGATTCACTCTGCTTTTGAAACTAAATTCTACTTGTTTGAACTGATCTGAAACAACAGCAGAATAACTGTCCCTCTTATCAGTAAACACAATCACAAACACACAACCACCTGGACTGACAGCATCAGCTAAGCGTGGGGTTTTTGGCAGCGTGTTTATATTTTGGAAAATCACATTTGTGCACGGAAGAAAACCGGATGTTTTTCAGGCGAGTTCTGTGGCGCTCCTGCTCTTGTCCCATTAGTCTGCTGTACATTAGCTCATTTTATCACATAATGTAACCGGACTGGGAGATGGATCAGCGTGCGTCAGGATTTCACAGGATCCCGATTCCCACTGTTCAATTAGAGTGTCCAGTACATCCAAAGTGTCAGAGCTCCGATCGATTCACTCAAACAGAAGTCAGCACTGAGTGTTTGGACGGCGCATGTGTAAAATAATATTATTTGTGCAGGAGCAGCAAAGGGCGAGCACTCACAGGGATAGCTAAACAAACCACGTGTGTGTATGCATGCAGTATTAAAAATGCATCTATTGCTTATACATCCATCATTGTGACAGGCACCCTTTGACCTTGAGTAACTGGAATATCGCTGCGTTTGGATGAAAAATGTTGTGTCTGCCAAAATGACTGGTCTTTTATATTCAATCAGCATTCACAGGAGAAAAAAGACATCAACGTTTTGCTGCTGATCTATTTGAAAACTTCTCAACCCAAAGTTGGAGCAACATAATTTTCTTAACCTACTAATCTGCCTAATCTTATCATCATGTGTGTTTTCCAGTACAGGTGAAACAATCAAATTTCACTCCCCTTTCTATTTTGAAAAAAAGGAAAGAAACGAGAATTTTGCCTCAGCTCATTTTTTCTTTCTCTTCTGTCTGAGAGAAGAAGAAATTAACTTTGCCTTTGAAGTGCGTGCAGCTCAGACAGGACACCGAGATAACTCGATCACCAGCTAACGAGACACAGAGAGTTACAGAGAAAGAGAGACAGATGGAGAGGTGGAGTTCAGACCACAGAAATGCAGAGGCTGAATCTGTGCAGCTATTCAGCAACACTCGTCAGGCACACCCAGAGAAAACAACAAAAAGCTCATAGCGCGATCCGCTGTGGCTGCTGTTTCTAGCAACTCTACAAACTCTGATTCTTTTGGTATGAAACAAGAATCGAAATGTAAAATCATCTGTGGGGCAGTTGCTTTTAGATAGCCATGACTCTTCCTCAGGGTCAGTGGACATTTTTTCTTTGATATAAAATCACATGAGCTATTATCATTTTATTATTGATTTATATTATTTTGATCTCCATATGTATGAAGCTAAGCTTTATACGCTATGATTCATATATGCTGATAAGGATAGCAACAATGTACTCATGTGCTCCATCTCAAACATGCGTTTTAGTAACATGACCTTCACGTGCGGTTACTTTACTGTACAGTGGAACAGTTTCCATCCTCTGATTGCCGATGTGTCCAAAATCATTTTAAATATGGAAACCAACGCGTTTATACATTGTGTTAAAGAAGCTAGTGATGGTGCTTCTACTGATTTAGTGAGAGACACAAGGTTTCCTTTTTCTGCCGCAGCCTCGGGGAAGCCACATGAGCTCAGTCACATAAAAGGCAACCTGGATCAAATCTTTCTTTCTGTTTCACACGACGACATTCAGCCTCTCTTTTCTTTCATTTCTGCAGGGCCATGTGCCACAAAGCTGTGCCTGAGCCGGCTGTGTGTCTCCTTTTGCAAACTAGCTATGAAACATCACATTGTGCTCACCGAGTCTCTCACACCATTCAAGCATTAAACAAACACCGTAAAATTATAGGAATAAAATCCATTGCAGAGCATGCACAGTCATGAACACACACACACACACACACACACACACACACACACACACACACACACACACGTATGGTGTGGAAATAAAAACATAGAAAATGCTGCAGGTGCTCAGAGACACACACAGACATTAAAAACAAGAATGCAGATACACAAATGAAACTGTGGACACACACACACATGCACACACACACACAAGGTGGTTTAGTGCATGACAGTGTGATAGATGGTGAGAAATGAAGGACACAGACCCTGTTCTTTTCTGCTGGCTGTCTGTGTGTCATCAGTCCCAGATTTTAGAAACCACAGGGTCCTAAAAAATAAACAATTTGGGGTTCATTCGGAGGGCGTCAACTTAGGAAGGATGCCACTGATCTCCCCAAAGCCTTGCTGGGAAAGTGAGTTTGTCTCAAGCAATGACATGCATTTGGGACACTTTCAAATTTCAAACCTACAGAATCTCAGTTTAGAAATCAGTTTATAGCGTCTGCGTGCAGTTCAAAGGTCACATTTGAACTACTAAAATGAACACATCACCTTGTTTTGCCAAGTTTGCATCAATTAAACTTCTCAAAGGAATGCACAAAATGAGCAAACTACTTTCCCTTCTGAGGCTTTTGGGAAACCTGACAAAACTGTAGTCATTCAATAGTTCATGAATATCAAGTCAGATCAATTATCAGATTAGAATTACCGCCAAACTGATCATGCACTAAACCTACGGTTCAAACTACAGAAATAATCTTTAAAGAAAAAGAATAATAATTAAAAACAAACTACAGAACACAAGCACACATCACACAACCCCAAGCACTAGGCAAGGAAAGCGATACTACAAATTTGATGCTGCAGATATATATTACACTCTTAATACATTTCTACTTTTAATTCACTTTTTGATACTTTTCTACTTTCAGCGTCTGAAAGCATCTGTGAGAAAATTCAGCAGAGGATCAAAATCATTTTCAGTGAGCCAATTTATTTTCAGAGTTGCAAACAAGAAACTGCACTACAAGCAAGCTGTGTTGGTGATGCTGTTTGCTCTGTCCAGTCTTGCAAAGCCAGTCTGTAACATAAATATGTTAGAGGGCAAAAAGAGCAGGAGCCTTTTTTCCATTTAATTCTCTTTTTCACACTAAAATGCACCGTAAAAAATAATTACACGTCAAGCTTTGTTGCGACCTCCAGAGCTGCAGTTTGTGTTCACTGTACTGCTTTACAGCTACTATAGCCATCACTGAGAGGCCCAGCATGAAGTGAAACACTACTGCACGAGTCACGTTTCCAACCTTTGCATATATGAGAGGTTTTTTTGTTTTGTTCACCACAACAGAATCATTTGGGACCGGCTTTGCAAGACTGAGAAAGATTTCAAGATAAAATAGATATTTGAGATAAATAGTCAACATAAATAGTCGGCGATCCCTCGTCTCTCACCTCTAGATCCTCTCTGTGCGATCGCTCTCTGTCCTCAAAGTCTCTCGTCCTGCGTCGAGCTTCTTCGAACGCGGCCTGAGCCAGAGCATCCTCGTGCTGCGAGCACAAACGACAACAAAGAAAGATCGTAGTTGGTTTCCTGACGAGGAAAAGACATTTGAGTAAAAAGTAGAACTGGTGATACCTGTGCCCTTTCATCATCGTATTCCAGATATCCCATCCCATCCAGCCTTTGTAGGTCGATCCAGCCTTTCCAGATCACACACACACCGTTCAAGATCATAGGGGCCTTTAAATAGACCTGCAAGGACAGCGCGAGAACCACATTAATGTCCACATTTGCCATTTTAAATAGCAACCAATATGTGTTGTGACATTGGTTAAGTATTTGCAGCACTTATGGTGTTGTTCAAAATCCTCTCATGTAATCACAGTTAAATCTAAGCTGTTAAGGCAGATGGCAGTGAGTCATATTAAAAGTACATCAGTTCTTTCTGTAAGAATCACACAAAGATGTGTTATCTGCTCCTCACGACAAAAACACTGGGCGTGCACGGATTGTGCTTTGGCCCTGGGGTGGAGCAGCAGCTTCATGTGAACACGAGTTCATTCGAAATGACGGCTTTAAATCAGAATCTATCGGCTGTTAAAGCTCCGAGTTTGGGACGTGGACGCCTTCCTACCGCTGACCCCTCCTGCTCCATCGTCTGTGAAACAGAAAAACCACCAAGTACGTCAAGGCCTCTCCAGAGACTCTGAGTGTCGGACTATTAAATGACACACACACACACTTGCAATTACAAATGTGTGCACGTGCGACTGGTCGAGGTCGTTGAATGTACACGAATGTTTGTGTGACTGATGCTTTCACTCCTTTGATACAGTGTAGCTAAAATGATCAAACGTGAGTGTCGTATATCAAAAACATCTTCTTTGTGTTCATTTTTAGAGGCATTTGAATTTCAAAGCCTCTGGAAAAGGTCTGCGGCTTCTTTAATGGTCTCATTCAGACATTAGACTACACAGCTTTCATCCCTTTCATTATTCATTGAAAATAAATGTAATCTTGCCTCAAATGTCACGTGTTTTCAGTTAAGTCAGAAAGAGAAACGGAACAACATTAGCCGATCGATAGTAGACTGTCCACGTCACTCTTCTTTGACCTTGTTTTGTCTCTGTTTTGTCTTTCCGTCAGTGAGAGAGGTGAAATAGCTGTGATAATAAAGGGACTAGAAGCGCTCACTTATATTTCATGAACCCTCGTCTCTTCCTTGTTTGCTGAGCAGCACAGTGCGTTGGGAGAGGATCAGGCTGTGGTCAGGGTGCGTATGCCACAGTCTGCATGTATGCACGAACTGAATTTAGACCACGTTCACATCTGTAGGATCACAAAACTATTTCTCTGTTTGGATTTGCTGTTCAAGTAGTTGCAAACTGAACTACTTCTCAGTATTTGGCAATAGATGAAAAAAATAGTTTTTTTGGGTTCCATCAAAATACTTGAGGAATAGAAAACACACGACACCAATAGCTCAAATGCTACACTTTATTTCCTGTCTAGTCTAACTTTGTTTGACTTGCTGGGCAGGCAGCACACTCAGGGTGTAACACTCTGTTTCCACAGTGAAAGTAGCTGCCTGCTGTGGCCAAAGATGCCTCTGCGAGCGTGAACCTGCGAAAATCAATATGCCTTAAAAACGCTTATATTTGATCACATTTACCTATCACAATTACCTTTGTGCAATACTTTTTGTTAATAGTCAACGGTGCAAAAGACTCCATACTTGAAATGTGCAATCCACTTGTATTTTTATTTTTATTTTATTCCTATTTATTCTGTTTATCCCCTTTGTATATTTTTATCTATATATGTCTTTGTATTTATATATGTGTGTGTATATATATATATATATATAATATTCTGTAACTCTATAACTTCTGTCGGTGCTGTGCTTATTTGGAACCGAATTTCCCAGAGGAACCCACCCGAGGGATTAATAAAGTTTTATCTTATCTTATCTTATCTTACATTTCTCCCTTCCTCAAAAACATACTGGGCTCATTCTACCAGTCTTTGTGCTCCTGAGAAAGGCCCTCAGAGATCAATAAAAACCCATATCTAATAAATCAGTATTGCGTTCTCAGCTTGTTTGCAGCGCCCTGAACTGAGGCAAAACCCCGAAGAAGCAGCCAAAAACAGTCAGTTAGTTAAAACACAGTCAGACTAAACAATGAATTTCACAAGATTTAAGAAATTATTTCAGCCAAAAGAGTTCATAATGTACGATGCAGGACACTCAGCCTTCGTCCTTTTCTTTACTCTGATTTCTGTAACCCAATGAAGCAGCACCTCTGACAGATGCAGAGAGTGTATTTGTCAGGGTGGGAAGCTGTGAGGGGCTATTTTTATCAACATCAATAAGTATTTTGGTATGAATGAACAAAACTTAAACACATCCACAGACACACAGATGACACTGTGTGAGCTTTATGGTCCTGCATTTTTACTCAGGCTATTTTTGGACGCTCTCTCACAGGACCTCTTTTACGACAGCTACCCACACTGCACCGGGGTTGCAGGGGAGACCGCACCCCAAGAGACTGTGGGTTTTTGTGTTTATTCGAGTGAATGTTTTTCTGTGTGTGTGTGTGTGTGTGTGTGTGTGTGTGTGTGTGTGTGTGTGTGTGTGTGTGAAAGCAAGAGAGAGCAAGAGGAATGGCTTCCACATCTGTGGAGCTGCATATTGCTTTTAAAAGAAAGCTTCATTTAGCTTGACAGGGAAAACGCGCGTGTGTGTCTGTGTGTGCATGTGTGTGCATGTGTGTGTGTGTGTGTGCATGTGTGTGTGTGCGTGTGTGTCTGTGTGTGTGTGTGTGTGTGTGCATGTGTGTGTGTGTGTGCATGTGTGTGTGTGTGTGTGTGTCTGTGTGTGTCTGTGTGTGTGTGTGTGTGTGTGTGTGTGCATGTGTGTGTGTGTGTCTGTGTCTGTGTGTGTCTGTGTGTGTGTGTGTGTGTGTGTGTGTGCATGTGTGTGTGTGTGTGTGTGTGTGTGCATGTGTGTGTGTGTGTGCGCGCGTGTGTGTCTGTGTATGCATGTGTGTGTGTGTGTGTGTGTGTGTGTGTGTGCATGTGTGTGTGTGTGTGCATGTGTGTGTGTGTGTGTCTGTGTGTGCATGTGTGTGTGTGTGTGTGTGTGTGTGTGTGTGTGTGTGTGTGTGTGTGTGTGTCTGTGTGTGCATGTGTGTGTGAGGGGAAAATATGTAGAAACGGCCCGACCACAGACTTCCTTTTGAGAGAGAACCATGTCAACCCCCACATCCATTTACTAAGACACACACGTGAAGACAGGAGAACTCACACACTGCAGCGAATATGAAAAACAAGCAGAGTGAAATCCAGTGGAAATGCGAACCACACTCAGTGAAGCGCTGCCTTACTCTTGGTCTCAGAGACTATGTACGTACTGATTTAACTGGTAAGAGTTACACATACTTTATAAAGTGCGACCATCCACTGTGAGTCTTCCTCACAACAACATTCGAAGCAAACTTCACGTTTTCACTTGTACGAACAAACAGACTCTAAAACCACATGTGCCTACGTGCTTTGTCATCACACGTGAAGTTTACTGAGGTTAAATATATTTCACATGGTTTCCCATAACCGTGCATTTACCAGGGCGCCGCTGCTGTTTCTGTGTTAAAGGGCTGAGCGTGCATACAGACTTCTAATAAGCGATGTTAAGCATGAAAAACAGTTTCCTTGGCTCGATTTTGTTCTTTTACTTGGAGTTTGGGCATTTTGTGAGAGAAATCATTCACTATTTTGAGTCCATGGCCTTTCAAATTGTACTTCCTCTTGATAGGATCATCTCTGTCTGTGAGCTGTAATGCAAAGGCAAATCTGTGCTGTGACGCCTGGTAAAAGCTGTAGTTGTAAAATGATTCATCGTTTTCATTATTCTAATGTTAGATTTTACACCAGCGAGTCTCCAGTGGAGCCTGTGACAATCTGAGATGTGTTGGATTTATTTCCATTGAGGTCAAAATGCTTCTTTTGTCTTTTTCTCCGATCAGATCGATTTCTCTTTGGACTCTAACATTAAATCCTCAACACAGGAATCTTGCAGCATTGCACTGAATATATATATATTTATTTCTTAAGTGACTATTTTGTCTTCTTTCCGTTTGTTTCGTTTTTGTAAATTGCTTTTAACGTTTGGTACGTGCAGTGTCGTGTGGTTCTTGCTAAGTAATTACGACTTATTTTAAACCAGTGTGTGAGTGCACGTGTGTGTGCGTTGGTCTTTGGTGGGGTTCTTCTGATGATATTATAGATTCACAATCAGCATCTTTTTTGTACTGTTTCTTCTCCATCCATAGAAATGCAGACGCATGAGTGTGGCTAACATTGTCACACTCATACGTTAACATCACGCTCGCTCTCGTCTGTCTCTTGGTACTTCACACAGCTTAGATTGACGACGGACACGAAGAGGTCACTCAGTGATTGGATGGCTGGTGAAATATCCTGACTGACCTGTTGTGACCTTCACAGGTGTGTTTGTGGATCATCTCTGCTCACTGTGACATGATACTCTGACTGGTTTAAACTAATTCTCCTCATGTGTTATTGACCGCTGATGAGGATTGTACGTGACAGGAACAACCAGTTAGTTTGTGAATGAGTGTGAATTATATTTCTTCTGTGAATATTTGCGTTTGTGTACAGAATAGAAATCTAATTATCTTATTTTCTTCCACTTTGTCAGAAAAAACAGAGCCGAGCAAAGCCGTATCACATGCTAACACATCCACCGAGCCGCCGGTTATTGTAAGTGCTTTTGAGATTGTGTGTGTGTGTGTGCGTAACAAAGAGAAAGGCAGAGTATATGTTGGCAGACATTGCGTGACGCAGATGGAGGGAGATGTGTTGGCATACTGCCCTTCATTCAGCCTGATGCCAACCATCTAGTCAGCACAACAACCCGCTACAGCGCACAGACACACACAGACCAGTGCCCACAAAGTGTGTGTGATCACAATGGGTATCTGTGTTTCAGCCCTTTGAGTTGTGGCAGTGCGTCTCTCCTACACATGTCAATGCACACGCAAACACATTTGAGTAACACAAAAACGTGCCTTCTTTAATTCCTCCACCACAATTCAGCGCATAACTTTTTTGCTTTCAGGCGTGTGTGTGTGTGTGTGTGTGTGTGTGTGTGTGTGTGTGTGTGTGTGTGTGTGTCTACTGTCTAAGCTGGAGGCACCAACTGATTTAGTGCAGTAATTATGTTATTATCCAGAAGAATGTAACATCAGTGTCTGGGGGGTTGAATGTGTCGATTACAAAGAGTCACACAAACACCAGCGTGTGTGTGTGTGTGTGTGTGTGTGTGTGTGTGTGTGTGTGTGTGTGTGTGTGTGTGTGTGTGTGTGAGATTTAGATTAAAGACGATCTGTAGTGACTATGTGGAAATCTGTGTGTGTGTTATTCACACAATAAACACGTGCCCTTGTGTGCGTCTGAGTCAGCAGCCAGATGCTTTCTTTTCTGCCTGCTTTCCCCGTTCGCTCCTTTTATCTCATCACCCATGTGATCGCCTCGTATGATACAGGACTGTGGACTGCTCTGAAGAATGGAGGGATTTTGTAAAACAGTCTCAGGACAGCTGCGAGGATAATAAAGTGCACATCACATGAATCATTCCTGATTCATCCACAGCACACACGACGGCCTTTTCACAGCCAGCAGACATCGTTTTCTCATCTCTGGAAGTTAAAGCAGAGAAGGTGAGGGAGACGTCTGGAAAGAGTTTAGGATCTTAGTCTAAAGATCGTAGCCAGCATGCAGGAGAAAATATTCCCATATTCTCATATTTCAAATGGAACTCAATTCTTTATCTCAACAATAGCTCCGGTATGAATTCATTTAAGGCTTTATTCATTGCACACACACTACATGGATTGAAGCTCAATAGTTATCAACAGTGTTGGTCAAGTTACTTGAAAAAAGTAATCAGTAACTAATTACTGATTACTTCCCCCCAAAAGTAATCCCGTTACTTTACTGATTACTTATTTTCAAAAGTAATTAATTACTTAGTTACTTAGTTACTTTTTAAAAACACCATTTACAACCTGAATAGGTGATAAAGTGATAGATCTTTCAGCCCAATTCTACTTTTTCTACAATCCATCATACAAAATGTAATCAAATGGAAAAGTCCCTTTATAAAACTTGTTTTATCAGTTTTAATCTTTTAACTTTATGCATCAAGCAAAAATTTAATTATCTGCAACATTCACTGACTGGAAGAAATTAGTTTAACATTTAAACCTATTTTCTGCACATTCCAGCACATAAAATAAAATAGTTTTTGTGTTTACACTCAGTCTTTCAAATAGATGCAAGTAAAACACAGCAGAAAATAAATAAAGTCAAAGACTAGCGGTCCTGTTGCTCTATTTTCACCTGTAAAGCAGGAGTGAGGCAGGCGGAGGTTTACCCTGGTGCAGGTGTGCCGCAGCGGTCAGTGGAAGAATCCGCGAGTTTCTCTGTGAGTTTCAAATTACGTGGTAGCTACTCGGAGCTTGCTCAGAAGTTTAGGGGTTTTTTCGCTGTAAAAAGAAGTTTTCTTCCCACGCACAGCGGACACTAATGTTTTTGTCACTTTTTATGGAATCAAACTCAAAGTAAGGTCAGTACTTCCACGCTTTAAACGCTGCACGCTCATACTCTCTCCTGCACTCGATATATGATCCATTGTTGATCTGCACACAGCTGTTGCCACGAACGTCGCACTCGCTTACGTCACTGTCATGAGACATTCTCGCAAAAAATCACGGTTTTAGTAACGCAGTAACGCAGCGTTCCTACGGGAAAGTAACGGTAATCTAATTACCGTTTTTGCAATAGTAATCCCTTACTTTACTCGTTACTTGAAAAAGTAATCAGATTACAGTAACGCGTTACGCGTTACTGCCCATCTCTGGTTATCAACATGAACACACTGTGATATCGCTGATGTAGGTCGTTTTGAAACCATAGTGATCAGTCAATGAAACCAGACAGAAATGGTTAATCCACTGAAATATACTCAGAATCATTATGCTAATAATGATGCAAAGGAAAATACCATAAAGCGCTAAAACAGCTGTGCTCACCTTCATGGTTACAATCACACAGACTGATCCTGCAGCCATATTATGCATGCAATAACATTAAAATCGATTCTAACTACAAAACGATTTAAAACCAATTTCCCGTCTCCAGAGGTGTAAAACTACACCATTTTACACAGACGTGCCAAAAACTGCAGGTCCTTGGATTCATACTTGAGTCAGTCCCCAAAGACCTCCAACTTTAACAAAGAAATCGACAAACTTACAGCCTGGTACAAAAAGCCAGCTTGCAGCTCCATGACAACTCTGTGGGGTTTACTTTAAAGCAGGGGTGGGGAACTCCAGGCCTCGAGGGCCGGCGTCCTGCAGGTTTCAGATCTCACCCTGGGTCAACACACCTGAATCACATGATTAGTTCATTACCAGGCCTCTGGAGAACTTCAGGACATGTTGAGGAGCTCATTTATCCATTTAATCAGGACACATCTAAAACCTGCAGGACACCGGCCCTCGAGGCCTGGAGTTCCCCACCCCTGCTTTAAAGGCTTCAAAGGCTTAAAAGTATGTGTGATTAAGAGCTTGACCACTTCGAACGAGGCTGGTGCTTACGCAGTTGGCTGTGACCTCTAGCTGTGTTCTTGGTTTCAGCTGAACGTCTTGTGTTTTTTTAAGACCTCTTTTAATGTAATAATATAACACATAATACAGCCTGCTGTGTGGTTAACTGTTAACAACCTGTGTAAAAACTGAGTGCTGCAGTTTTTCTCTGCGAAGGAACCTTTAATAGCAATAACTGGAAACTGTGTGATGTGCTCACATGTACTTTCTGAGCTAGCTAGAGCTAGCTTAGCACAGTCCACCCTCATGTCCAAATATGGTCACTTTTGGCTCAAACATGGAGGAAAATGTAAAGCAAACGAATGACTAACTCAGTGCTTATTAAAAGGTGATGGCTCAAACTCAGAGCTAATGATATAAAGTACAGGCTTGTCAAAAATGACTGTCATGCCTTTAACTGTTAAACTGCGATAAGTGTTTTCACCTCAAAGATTAAAGTCATAGACCTGTGTGTGTGTGTGTGTGTGTGTGTGTGTGTGTGTGTGTGCCAGGTGTGACAGCAGCAGGTGTAGATAAAGCACGTTACTGGCCTTCTGTTTCTAATCCCCTGCTGAATACAGCCTGCTCTGTCTGTCCTACACACACACACACACACACACACACACACACACACACACACACACACACACACACACACACACCTGCTAAAGCAACAGAAGTATAATAGCAGGGTACTCTTCTACTGTATGACCACTCTCTCTTCTTCTGCCTTTCCACCCTGTAATTATAAAGACTGCAAAACAACATGCGACACACTCACACACACTCACACACACACACACACACACACACACACACACACACACACACACACACACACACACACACACACACACGCGCGCCACATGACAAACAGTAACTGCCAGGTCATCTTGGATGATGTCAAATATGACTGAGCTTCCATCTAAATGATGTGAGACAGATGTGAGAAGAAGGTGAAGACAAACAAACACGAACCCACGAAGAAGAAACTTTTCTCTTTGTGCAAACTGATTCACAGGCCTCACTTTTCAGTTTTCACAGAGCGAAAATGTTGAAACTTTTTTCAGGTCATATCTTTGTATTGCAAAACAATTGTTCCTGGCAGTTGGTGCCTCTATTGTGAGTGACTTGGCCCTGCCCCAGTCTGAATCTCTAACTGCCCGGAGACACATAATGTGCATCATTGCTATGCAAAGTCCTTTCTGTGTGCACCAGAGGGCCAGAAACTGTGGCATGTTCCTATGGCTTTCATGGAAATATCATGCAAATCCTCCACATGCTGGAGATACACTTACAAACAAGAGAGAGCACGAGCTCGTACTAAATATTTTTCCAAAGACTCACACGTGCTGACACGCACCAGCACATTTTGCATTGCCAAATATTCTGCAGACACAGTTTACCTGATATGATTGCAGATTTCCAAAGCATTGTGTTTGTGTGTTTTTTTCAGTCCAGCAACTGAAGAGAAGCTGCAGGACATCAGAGGAGGTCCAAAGCCAGAAACCCTGGAGATGAAGGTTACGTCCCGTGTCATGTGACCTGGAGAAAGTCTGCTTTACTCAGCTACTGTAGCAGGAATCAAATCATTTGTGTTTTTTGTATCTCGCTATTCTCATTACATTATTATTTTCATCATGCTTGATTTTGTCAACACGGTTGACAGCCGTGTGGAGGATGGGGAGGTGGGGGGGCGGAGCTTAATGTCCAAACAAGAAAATGATTTATATCTGATCAGGCAAAGAAAAAAACTTTGCAGCAAAGCAGCAACATTTTCCAAAGAGCAACAGGTTGCCATGTTTACTGTGATGCAGGAAAACAGATGCATCTTGTAGGTTTGAAATAAGGATGTTGCAGACATCGCTTTGTGTTTGGGACGTCGTTCTCTTGTGGAGAAACGCGCTGTTGCCGCTACACCGATCCACAAACTGCAGCTGATCCTGTTCATCAGGTTTGAACCAGCTCAGCCAACATCAGCGTCTGTGTTTCAAAGCTCAGCTTACAATCTGTGCTCATCCAGACTCTTATCAGTAGCAGTTTCCCTTTTCCCATGTAGACTTACATGCACACCAAAGGTGATGGAGACCAAAGCGTAGTAAGTTAATGGAGAAACAGTGTAGTTCATATCACAACGTGCTGTGAGTTTTCTACACGTGACCCTTTAAACCATTTTAAAGGTTTTCTGATAGTTTTGATGCCAACATGTGAGCTTGGGTGTGAAGCTAAAGCAAACACACGAAAAGCCTTTAGTTAGTTAATGCGTCTTTTACGAGGATGGTGGTTCAACACTGCTCACTAAATTTCTGTGCTGGCTCACACTTTAACTGTTGTAGATGCTGAGATTTCTGAAAAACCAGCTGCATTTGTCAATGTTAGGAAGGCTTAGGGCGCTGCGATGACGGCAACAAAAGAGTTCAGCGCATTCACCTTTGTCCTCGTTCTGAACGTGAATTGTGAATGAATGAAATGAGCAGAAGTGAATTCTTTCCTTGATGTGCTTTCAGGGCACGTGAAATGCTGCCAGTGCACCCGCTGACCACATTTTGAGAACCCTAAGCGTAAAAAAAGAAGAATAACTCAGAGGTACAAAGTACACATAAAACTGCATAACGTATAAAACATTTCCACTCAGAACACTGGCTGTCCTTCTTTTTGTAGAGGCAGGAAAACAATAAAAAACAGCAACGGGAACGAGAAAAGTGTGCGATGCGTCAGGACATCTGAGGCTCACAGGGACAGAAACACACAGGTGAACTGTTGCACATACTTTGTTCCAGCTCAGCACACGTTTACTGGAAGAGAAGGACTAAGAGCAGAGGAATGGGACTGACACACTCGTGCTGGATTCCTCACCAGAGTGAGCTCGCGCTCTGTTCAAGCCCGAGTCCAGAAAGAGAGCTCCATTCAAACACAAAGACACGATGTGAACATGCAGCACGGGGACGCGCACAAAGAGCATACAAACAGAGGACACTAGACAGAACAGTGCATTGTGGGAGTGGGTGTGGTCATTGATCTGAGCCCTTGAGCAGGAAACATGATACTCTGTGGGAGGAGAAGCACATGGATGTGTGTGGATGTGTGTGTGGATGTGTGTGTGGATGTGTGTGTGTGGATGTGTGTGTGGATGTGTGTGTGGGGTGTGTGTGGATGTGTGTGGATGTGTGTGTGGATGTGTGTGTGGATGTGTGTGGATGTGTGTGTGGATGTGTGTGTGGATGTGTGTGGATGTGTGTGGATGTGTGAGTGGGGTGTGTGTGGATGTGTGTGGATGTGTGTGGATGTGTGAGTGGGGTGTGTGTGGATGTGTGTGGATGTGTGAGTGGATGTGTGTGTGGATGTGTGTGGATGTGTGTCTCTGTGGGGCTCAGATCAAAGTTTACTTTAACTTATTTCAATCAAACAACCTTCATTAAAATTAACGGAAAAGCCACTCGGGCTGTCTGAGAAGTAACACACACACACACACACACACACACACACACACACACACACACACACACACACACACACACACACACACACACAGGCTTGGATGAAGAGAAGCAGTAGCAGAGGGAACCAATTAGTGGTCTGGCTTTGATGATGTCACTGACAAGTCACGCACCAATGGCACAGCTTCCGTTCAGAGGGAAACATAACACCGCACACATGCACGCACACATGCACGCACACATGATGCTGCTGTGACAGAGTCCTGGAGGCTTAAAGCTGATGAATAAATTAGAGGGCAGCAGAGGCGTCAGATAAGAAATGATTTGCGAGGGCTTGTGTGTGTCAGAGAGATCGCTGCCATCTGGAAGAACTTTTTCACCATCTTTGAAAACAACTCTGAGGTTGGAGCACAAAGAAGACAAACACACTGAAATGCACATTTAGGTTCACAGCTGGCGTCTTCTCACATTGATCAAAGAAGCCAAAGCACTTTGCATCCATCACAGTGTACAGTGTAATTCTGACATTGACTTCATTTGAAATGTCCAGTTTCTGCAGCAGCTGATTTGCACCTCTGTTGTGTATCTAACCTAAAAAGAGCGACATTTTCAGAGTGACTATGATTGCGAACATTCTTCTTCTGAAAGCTGTCGATGACTCAAAAGATGTCCGTTTACTCTTGGCGTGGAGCTGCGACGGTGCAATAACATACTCAGTGCATCAACAGCTGTGTCCATATTTGCCATATTTTCTATTCACTCCTATCGATCTGGAACAACTTTTATCTGCAGGCACAATAATAGTATCTAATCATTTGGCACGGAGAGGCACGAACAAAGAGAAAGTAAGGCCCGCTGGGTGTGCGACATATTTGTGGCATGAATTAATATAAAAAGTGGAGTTAATTGCCATCAGTTGTGCTGTCATGACAAACGGTAAGTTATCACCTGACGATCCTTTAAAGTTTTTGGGGTTGCAGGCTCGACGACTTTGCAGATCTGATTACTTCTTACGGCAGAAGAAAACAAAGTGTCAGTGCAGGCTCGTCGTACCGGATCAAAGTCAGAACACTTAACAGAGACGGAGCCTCAGCGCTGAAAACCATCACACAGCATTCACACAACTAGACCTTTACAGTTCATACACGTATGACTGAAAATGGCCTGGTTCATGAACATGTTTTCAGTTAGTTTTTCTGCGTCTTCACACGCAAAAAATTCACTCTATTAGGCACACCCGTTCAACTTCTGCTTAATGCTAATATTTAATCAGCCACTCACATGGCAGCAGAGCAATGCTTTTAGGCGCGTAGACATGCTCAGGACATCCTGCAAAAGAGCATCCGAATGTAGACAAAAGGTCATTAAGTGACTGCAAACGTGGCGTGGTTGTTGGTGCCAGGTGGGCCGGTCTGAGCATTTCAGAAACTGGTGATCTACTGGGATTTTCCCCGTGCACCCATCACTGGGGTTTACAGATCACAATAAAAAGTAAAGAAAGGAGAAAGTATTCAGTGAGCAGCAGCTTTGGCAAAAGTACCTTACTGATGCTGAGGTCAGGAGGAGAAGGCAACTGTAATTAAACCTCTTGTAACAACCAAGAAGAGCATCTCTGAATAACAATACACCAAACCCTCACACAGATGTACTACAGCAGCAGAAAGCCACAACACTGGTGACACTGCTAACAACAAGTGGACTGCACAATCATCACATCTCAATCCAAAAGAGCACCTTTACTTTAGCACCTTGGGTCCGAACAAGTACAGCAACCCAACGGTGTTATGGCCTCTTCACCTCGATTCTTTTGGGTCAATGAAAAAGGCGGTGTCTCGAGCTGTCCTGTTAAAAGCTGCAGAGTAGAGGAGGATGGGAATGTGGCGAGAAAGGCAGATATCCATTTCAGAAACGTGGTTACTCCCACGAAAGAATCAACGAAGGGGAAAAGCGATTTTTAAGGACTTTCATGAACAAAAAAATGACTTAACAAGCATCTAACAAATCACATATTTATGTGAATAACGATAAAGGTAATGTGCTTAAACACGATGTACTACTCTGATTACAGAAGAAAGCACCACTCAGTATTTGAAACTTAAATAATAGTGTGTAGTTGTTTTGTCGTTAAACAGCCAACACTTATTTAGAAATGGGTTTAATTTTCAGGTCACACCTGCCTCTGAACAAGGCACGGCTGACCCAGATAGACCAATCCAACGCTGAGCGCGACGCAAAGTCAAAGTTTTGACATTTTAAATGCTCCAAAACTCTAAAATAAGAACCGTGCTGTAGTCTGTTTCAGACGAAGCTGCTGCCGGCGCTACAGTTCCTGTTCAGAGGCTTGCTAGCAACTTAGCAGCTAACACTAAAATTAACCTCCTCCACAGCTGGCTCCCATTAGCCTGCAGCAAAACAGAGAGCCTGTAACTTCTACACTCCCTGCCTCTCTCCCTCTTTCTTACACACACACACACACCATATGCTCAGTCGCCAAGTTTAACCTGGCTGTGCCACTCTTTTGGTTTGGCACCATCAGTGTTTGGAAACGAAGGCGGGAAAAGGGGAGAAATGGAGGGGTAGAGCAGATGAAGTGAGGATGAGAGTGAGTAAAGGAGTGGGGGATGAAGCCCACAGCGTGGGAGTGAGGATATGTGCAAAACATACCGGGAGTGGACGGAGGGTTGGATGGACCCATTTTCTTTACCATTTATCTAACTTAGGGACCCAAAGGATCTGGATCTAAGTCCAGCTGGCAGAGTGAAAAAAGGTGATGCAGTATGGATGTTGGCGTAAAATCAAAAGAATAACGAACAGAGAAAGGATCAGGAGAACTACAAGAAAGATAACCCCATTTATATCTAAAGTTACCCTGTGCTGTAATTTCATTTTGAAAGTTTTCGTCTGCACGAATTGTTTTGCAAGCAGTTAAAATCCCCAACGATCCCCAAGCATCGGGTTTCTCTGTGTGGGTTAGCCGTGACAGTAATTAAGAGAAGAAGTTGCAACGTACACGAGATCTCTGGCCTGGCCTGACAGTCATCTTCTGCAGGAAGGTCCAGTGGGATAGCGAGGCAGGCTGTGAGTGTGTGTTTGTGTGCGTGAAACTAAAGACGGGCTATTGGTGGAGTAACACTGCAGAAACTGTACACCGAGTGCACGAACAAAGGTTCTGCACTGATACGGCAGAGTGGAATTGTTTGCGCTCGGGAAACCACGCTCTCCTGTATTTTTTAATAGAAATGAATATTACATCAAAGAAAAGACCGAAATCGTTCTGTCTTTTGTTGGAGAAGCATGAAAGGAGAGTGTCCTCGAGCCGGACAGCGAGCAGAAGGACTCGTTTGTGTTTCAGTTTAAAACATGAATATGGAGTCAAACGCCACGCTGTCAGCACGAGCGTCAACATTGTTCGTCTCACGAGGGAGACACAGAAAGCGAGGCCTCGACTTTGGTGCTACGAAACAACTGTTGAGCTGCTTTACATTGACAAGTGCTGGCCTCATTAAAACTTCATAGATCTGTGAGCACCATTAAGGTGACAGAGAAGAGGAGAGTCTTACACGCAAACTGTGCCTCGGCCGTACGCATGCATCCTTTTGCCTGACACTAAACACAAAGTCTGCAAAATGCTAATCACCCATTAACACGAGTGCACGCACACACACACACACACGAGTTCCCAACGTCAGGGCACTTGAGCTAAATAATTAACAGTGTGAGATTAGCCCGTCAGCCTCAGGGCACGGAGGTCCATCGATTCCCCAGAATGCATTTTTAATGAGCCGCCAGCCGGCATTCATTTCAGCTGGCCAGTGTCCGTGGAGGGTCTTCTGACACACGCAGACACACAACCATAGGAAGAGTCCAGGCTTGGCGCCAGGGGACACAATTAACATACACATAAACACGGCAGCGCCGGTTTACCGAGCGATGGATATTACTTTGGAAACAGCAGCAAACTAACATCTTCTGAGCTCTCAAAGTTGTTTAACTTCTTTGATGTTAGAAGAGGCTCAGGCCTCAAACAAGGTTTTCATCAATTTGCTGTCGTGAGAGACGAAGCTCGGCAGCGATTTCACCTCTGAGAACAAGATCCTGTTCACAGCGTCACAATCAGCCCACGCTGGTTTAAAAGCTTATCTTTGCAAAAAAGACAAAATGCGTCCACACGCTCATTGATCCCTTCAAGTCCATCGTGGGCACCTGTACGACCCCTGACACCCAAATCAGTGTGTTTTCTGTCAGCTGCTATTGGCTAAAAGTTGAAGTCAAATGTGTCCTGATACATCTACTCAGAAATTCACATGAGGCTTTTTTTTTGTCTTTGGTGTCATTTTCATTTCTTGAATAAAAGCGGAACAGAAAGCAAAGGGGCAGACGCCATTTCTCTATTTTTTTTGTTAAAAGTTTCACAATGTCAACGTTATATGAATCAAGCACACATGACTAAACATCTGTTTTCAAACCTGTGGAGGTTTTGCTGTTCGCGTGATTAAAGGTGCAAACAGTGTGTCTCGCTGCTTGACACTGACTGCTGCACTTCACACTACAAAATGAAAGAAATGTGTTTGCTGGAGCTGGTGCATCTTTCACTCATCCTACCCTTCCCGACTCCCTTTCGAAGTCGACGTATTCCCTCGTAGGAACCTGCCTCTGATCTCCGTGCAGGTTGGCTGGGAAGAACTGGAGAGAGAGGTTGGTACCTGTCGCTACGAAGGCCTGTGGAGAAATGGAAAATGCACAATTGAGTCGGTCAGAGGTGAAACGAGATCATTTGAAATGTGCATGAAGTTTTGATTTTTTGAAAACAGATCTCAGCACATAACTTTTTAGACAACTGGTGTTTTGACTTCAAAATGCTCTTTTTCATTTAGCTTCTGAGAAAAATAACAATATATTTTATGCAGGACTTTGGTACCACAGGTCTTCACTATCCAGCGGGTGAAATTATGGTGATGCTCTGCCTACAGTCTCTTGCTTACTGCTGTCACACATGAACACAGCTTTAGCATCAGTGTACATGCCAGTATAGCACAACTGTCAAAATTCTGTATAAGGAAGCCAGTGACGTCCAAGCAAAGAGAGGAGCTGAAGGCCCGTTTGGGACGGCTGTATTTACACTTCCACTTTTCCTTTTCTGTCACTGTTTGGTTAGATAGGCAAAAAGAAAAAAACCTACTTGGTTTGGTTTAATAATTCAAACATGGACTTTCATATGTTACATGCTACAAGACAAACTAACTGAGTTACATTTAACAGTGTCGCTTGCTCTTTATTTGTTTTGTGACTTTTATTGAACTTTATCAGGCTGCACATTAAAAAATAATCCTAAAAGGGTGTAAAGAGGGCTAATATTGACTGACCAAGCATCAGTATGTAATGACCTCAGAGTGATAAGTGATAATAAGGGGATATTGCACAGGTGTGGCTCTGCCACAGCAAAATCTCCAATGTTAAATTAACACTAGAGAGTGTCTATATGGGTCCACACCTCTGAGTGTTAAATACAACACTGTTGAGTGTTAAATTAACACTTTTGACAGTGTTATATGTTTAAAAGTAATCTAGTCAGTTTTGAAGATTAACAGTGGCTAACACTGAGCAGTGCTGATTTTCTAACACTGGAAAATAACTCAAAATGTTAGAAATATTCCAGTGTTAGAAAATCAGCACTGCTCAGTGTTAGTCTTTGTTAATCTTCAAAACTGACTAGGTTACTTTTAAACATATAACACTGTCAAAAGTGTTAATTTAACACTCAACAGTGTTGTATTTAACACTCAGAGGTGTGGACCCATATAGACACTCTCTAGTGTTAATTTAACACTGGAGATTTTGCTGTGTGGATGAGCATTTTTATCTACTCGACCTTACTGTTATATCTCAGCTTGGGCCTTGAAACTGGATAACAAACCAGAAGCTGGCATTTAGAAGTTCAGTAGCTTTGCATTATTGTAATTAATCAATGTTAATGGCTTTTTTCTTAAAATGTCCAGAAATGCAGAAGAATCCCAGTACATTCAGCAGGAAACCTGAAATGCTGAAAATAAGTGACAAATGTTAAAGTTCGATGCATCAAAGCCCCCTCCTCCTCTTTCCCTTTTGCCTTTCTGAGTTTCTTCGTGGTCTAACCGCTCTCCTCTCAGAACAACAGCTCCAACTGAAACAGCGGCCTGCTCTCCTCACAAACATATAATCACATCAGGCTCTAGTGTTTCTTCTTTTCGGATTTCTGTAAAACAGCTTCTCGCTCTAATGGGATGTGCTCCGCTCGGAATATGCACACGTACCTCCACACAAACACACAGAAGCACAAATGAAATGAAAATCAATAAAATGCATTTCTCCGTTGCAGTCAGAAAGCAACGAATAACAGAGAGGCAGAAAATTAGGTTAGAAAATGTCGTTTTTATAATGCGAATCTGTGCGTGTGCGCCCACTGTCTTTGTGTGTCCGTGTGATGTGTTGCGTTTGCTGAGACAGATCAATACTAAGGGCATTAGTGATGCGACTGAAACTGGAAGCATATGAATTATGCACCCTTTCAAATCTGTCCCTCATCAGAGAGGGAGCAAAAACTGAATGAAAGAGAAGAAGGACAGAACGACGCGGAGGGGAGCAGAGAACACCCGAGTCATCATTTCTGCTGTATTTGAAGTATTGGATTACAACCATCTGATACTAATTTGCTGCCTACTACTGCTGGAGAGAAAAAAAGAGGGAAGGGGAGGCAAAAAGAGAGGTGGAGGGAAACGGAGACAAAGGAGCAGAAAAGAAGACAGAAGTGGAGGAGAGGAGACAAGAAACTGAGGCAAAGGTGGAGGAGGACATGAAGTGAGATGAAGAGAAGTATGAGCAGCAAAGAAAATGAAGTCAAAGGAGATGAACATCCAGAGAGAGACAGAGAGAGCAGCGCAGCATGAAAATCGATAGTAGTTTAGAAAAGGACTCATCTCTAATGAGCTGAGCTGAAGATCATTTACTTTGAATTATTGTCCCATTCATCAGATCAATCCTGAACATTTTAGAATGGCCCTGCGATTAGAGCCACGCATCAGTGTGTGTGTGCCTCATTTCATTTCTCGTGATACGTACGTGTCTAACAAAATACCGAGGCACAGAAATGAGTAGGATTTTTTTAAACGAGATAAATGCCTGTTTCTTTAAAAGCCATTAAACTCTAAAGACTTACTGCACATCTGATTTTACTTTCAAAAAATAATGAAAACAAAACCACTAAAACTTTGTCTTTGATTTTTTCATGTCAAGTAAAATGAATTCTACAGTTAGCCCGTGAGTTACGTCTCACATGTTTGTTCTGGAAATCTATTTATTTACAGTCCCAGAGATTTAAAAGTCTGTGCTTGGAAAAAGGTCTGATGTCATTTTTTCCCAATCGTTTTTAAAAGTTAATAATTGATTGACTGCGCCAGGGCTGACACGCTCAGCTTTTATTAAAAGTCGCTACACACACATCCCAATCCGTTGGAGGTCAAACTTTAAAATCCAGAAGTATTAAAAAGACTTTGTCTCGTCCATAAAAGGCCAACCTCGACAGCACATTTGACTCGCATTGTGTCTAATAGTTGTTCACGCTCACCGTTAAAATAGCAGGAGGTCTTTAGCGGCGTCAGGCTGATAGATAAATCAGAGGCATGATGTCACAGCTGCCGTCAAACCATTAAAACCGTGGCCATCAATTCTCACGGCAGAAGAGGCTTATAAATACAGTGCGGACAGACAGACAGACGCAACGCGGCCCACTAAAAGATGGTAAAACTAGATGGCCTGCACCCTCCAGGCTCACCGCCGCTGCCCGATGATGACAGCGTGTTTGTGAAAAATACCACGAGGATGACTAAGACGGCAGAAGTTGCTCTGTGTTTGCGCCAGCAGCCCGAAGGCTTTCTGGTCTGACCTCACCTTTTATTGGAGGCGTGATATAGAAAGTTTGAAACAGACTTGGCTAATCGCCTCATTAGAATATTAATATGTCCAGACTTGCTTTGACGCTATAAAGTGCTGATCGCAAACACTGCGCCCTGTGTGTGTGAAAGGAAACAAAAGCGGGTCACGTGGGTTTGTTTGCGCTTACTGTAAGGAGAAAGCTTTGTCGTATTTCCACAGAAGTGAAGACAGTAAAATATGCAGATACGTTTCTGTTACAATGTTGCTTTGTGTGACTGTTAAAGTTCGACACTGAGCTACTTCTACGCTGCGCTGCAGAGGAACATGCTGCACTTTGGAGTTCACAGAATTCATCTCACACTCACATTTGTTTTAAAGCAGCGGTCCCCAACCCCCGGGCCACGGACCGGTACCGGTCCGTGAGTCATTTGGTACCGGGCCGCGAGAGTGAGACTCGGGTGTGAAATGTCTGGTTTTCAGGGTTTTTGTCGGTTTTTAGCATTATTTTATTATCGTTTTTTTCGTTAACTCGGTTTTCCTGGGTCTTTTCACGTGTGTTATGAATAAATCTTATTTTTTTCGGTACCGGTACTAGTTTTATTTTGTTGTATTTATCCGCGACACCTTAAAGGCCGGTCCGTGAAAATATTGTCGGGCACAAACCGGTCCGTGGCGCAAAAAAGGTTGGAGACCGCTGTTTTAAAGCCTTCACACAACACAGCAACATTAAATGCTGCTCACACTGTTTGGGTACAACAAAGAGAGCGCACTGCTGTCCCCCAGAGAATACTGCAGTTTTACCTGCATTGCACTGTAATTTACATTGTGATCCTGTGACAGTGAGCTCGTATGAGTAAAGCCATTTGCTTTTGGGAGGCATCCATTTCAAACTGGACGTTTGACTGGATGCACTGGAAGAGCGGAGCGAGGCGGGGAAACGGATAAATGGCAGACCCAGCTCACTGTTACCTCCTGCTGCAGCAGCTCCCCACAGGCTGCTCCTCCGTATGTGAAAATAAAGAAAAAACTTTTTACATAAATCAGTGTGACGCAGGCGACAGCAGAGCACGGGACCGCCCAGCACAACTGAGTATCTAAACTAAAATAGTAATCTAATTACCAGGTATTAATCAGTTACATGATTATTGAAAAAATGAGTGAATACTCTTTTGTATCATTACTGTCGTCTGGTTCCTGTGTACAACAACATTAGACAAGCAAGGTGAGATTTAGCTTAAGTGGCAGCTTTCAGGCCCCAAATTGCACCTCCTGCACAGCGTTCGTTGGAACCGTGAAACCTGCGTGATAACATGTGACATGTGACGACTGCAGCTGCAGAACACAGAGGAAAGAAGCCCGCGAGTGAAGTAAAGTCTGGTGGGTCTGCATGTCTGATAACAGGTCTACTTCCTGGTGCAGGGACGCATCAAAATATCCGCACACGCACAAAGCCAGTTTAACAATACGGTTTCATAGTGTCACGTATTAGTGCCGCGATCGTGTCTTTGTAATTTCATATATACTAGTGCCATTCACAGCAGCGCGAATAAGACACACCATCCAGCCACTGTACATCATATCCACATCAGTGTGCTTGTTATAAAAATGAAAAGTTTCTGGTTGCACTTTTCCCACTGTTTGTGTCACATTATGGGTACACAGGTCTGCCCTCCCCATCCAGTTATTTTCTATAAGGAGTAAAAAGGAAAAATGTTTGTTTTGCTCACCACTTCTGAGCGTCCATCTCTGCAGGCGTTCTGGAAACGAGCTTGTCTCTCCTCGTGGGGCCGGTCTCTGAAGCCAGTGTATTTAATCTACAGAGAAAAGAATAACACACACATACATGTTACATAAAGCTGAATTTGGCATCTGCACTGAATGGGACTGATTGATATTCAGTAAGCTGCAATTTGAAGATAAGCGACAGGAATTTTGATTTTTGATGTCGGAAACAGATCCTTCTTTCTACTCTGGGGTTTGTACTTTTAACAAAAACGCAAAAAATACATACATTTTTTTTTGTTCATCCAGGATTAATACCACAAATAAATCCATAACGACATAAAGGAAAAGAGCAAAATAACAAAGAGTAACAATGTCGAAGCAACTTATAACAAAGCCTCTCTGTGCGCTTCCAGTCTTTATTAGTTTTACCCAACAGTGTGAAGTTTGTTACAGCACGCTTCTCTCCTCTAACGAGCCTCCTTTCTCTCGTTATTTCCGCCGAGTGTAGAAGCGCAGCAGACTCACCTCACACTCCCTGCTCAACTTGCGGAAAAACTCCTCATTCTCAAACTTGCTCCTCTGGTCCGGGACTACCCGCGGCATCTTCACCAACACTTTGCGGCCACTTGAGATTCGCCTCTTTTTCTTTTTTTGGTAATTATCCCGCAGCGCAGAGTACAAGTTAAAGTGTGTGCTGCAGTCCGTCCCTCACTCAGTCTCTCTTTCGCGCACTTCTCTTCCGCGTCTGTCTCTCTCTCTCTCTCTCTCTCTGTGTGTTTTTTTCCTTCCCTGTGTGGAGCAATGTGCTCTGTGCTGCTGATCTATGTGATTGTGACTGCTGCTGACACACTGATGATCTGCCTCTGCCTGCGGCTCCTGCGCGCTCCGGGTCGCCTCTAGCTCCAAATGGCTCTTATTAAGTGACCCACAGCGATAGATAAAGCTCAGTTTGACCGTGTAGCTCTCCCTCCCTCCCTCCGTCCCTCCCTCCCTCTCCCGACGAGCGTCTGATCTCAAGCAAGTGGCAACAAATGAGCGCGTCTCAAGTCTACCTGTAACTTTCAAGTGCTTCTTCTCAGTGGGCCTACCGACTACCCGTGGGTCAAGAGGGATTTTTGGGATACAGATAACCTTAAAGCACCAAACAAAGGCGCTTAAGTCTGTAAAGTTGCTATTAGAATAAATGCAGGGATGCCAGGGAACAAAGCTGTTTTATGCTCTGGCAGCACAGGAAATATTTGTCTGGTGTGTAGCATAATTTGCATTTTCATTCATGTATCAGCATGATTTAGCAAAAGGTCAAAATGCTTCCAAAATGCAGTATGCCCGGAGTTAAAATGAATTTTAAAAAAGGAAATAGCTACAATTCATCACTAACAGCCTGCAGTATCATTGTGGAAGTCGGGAGTACAAGCAGCCGTTTGTTACAATCATTCCTTCAGTTTCTCATATAATAACAGAGCTCTTGTTTTCTCTTTCTCTCCTTTTTTCCTTCGTGGTAACGCTTTGGCAGGTCGTTAGAGCCGCTGTCAAAGGTCACATTTACGACAGTTTAGAAAGTACTTGAAGGCATCAACAGTCTACTTCCTGGCTCCGTCGAGTCGCTCTTGTGACTGTACACCGAAAATACCGCCCCCCTCAGCCACCCACCCCCATCCCATTTCCACTCTACCCCATGCCCACACCTCCATCCCCCCATTCACAATAATAATAATACTACTACACACGCTACATAACGCGCATGCGTCTACTTTGGGCCGCAGTAACTTTATAGGATCCTTATGTGAGAAGTGGAAGCGGGAGGGAGAGCATAAAGAGGGGGCGGTGTGTGTTTTGCTTTAAAAAGAAATCCTGCAGGAAAAATCAAATGTTGTGTTGCTGTAGAAATGATGGGTGGTGTTCTGATTGTGCAGACATACAGTCAGTCTGGCTCTCTCACATTTACAGATTTACTGATGCAATCGACAAATCCTTTGAACATCTTCTCCTCAGACAGACTGTGCTTGACTTTTAAAGTACACATACAGTAAGAAATACCAGGTTACTGAGAAGAGTGAGGACTAAATAAATAAGTTTAAAATCCCCCACAGCCTCTCCGTCTCAGAAGACTCATTCACCCACGATGCATCAGCGAATGCTGCAGGAAATCATTGTACCTGTGGCCGTTAAACTCCAGGCTATAGCTCCTCTTTATGACATCGGGAATTCTTTCATTATTTGTAATTAAGATTCCACTTTTTGGTCTTTGTTCTTTGTGTCTGTAACAAAACGATTCACGCTTTGGATTCATAACGCCCTCTGATTGTGATTCATTCGATGGACGAGAAAATGTACCAACCAGAACTCATTTAACAAAGTTTAAGTCGCGCTGCTTTAATATTTGGAGTTTCTCTGCTTTTTTCCCTGAATGTGCCTGAAATTTCAGAAACGTATGCTTTACTCGAGTATGCTTCGCTGAAGGTCGGAGAACAGCTGCTGTGATCACGGCATCATAATACTCTACGTTTTTTATTATTAACATGCACGTTTGTGAGCTTTACGTTTCTCATAAATTACATTAAAAATGTTTTCCTAAGCACAGTGACAGACGGGCGACCTGTCCTGGGCTACCTTAGCTTTGGTGCTATGACAGCTGAATTACATAAATGGAAGAAAATGGACGGATTGAAGTTTTCCTCAGATTTTGACACGAGACAGCAGGAAACACAAAGATGTTTCATATTTCCATTGCTTCTATATCGAGTATGCTTTGTTGCAATTAAAGCTTCCAGGGATAGTCAAAAAACACTTACAGACACCAAACGCTGCTCGAGTTTGATATTATTTTACATTTGACAGCTAAGTCTTAACGGCACTTGCACCAAAATAAGGAATGGATGTTTGTTTATGCAATGAGCAGGGAGATATAAACACAACGTTGAAATCTCGTTTTTCTCTTGTCAACACAAACATACTGTACGCAGACGGAGGAAATATGACTATCAGACTCTCAGGTATGTCTCACAATAACAGACAGAGATCTTAATTAAACTATGAACAAGATCCAGCAGGTCGAACCTCTGTGTGTGCGTTTGTGGCATGTAGTTTGTTTTATTGGTGTTTCTAAAGAGATTAGATGAATATATGTTTGGATCAAAGATCCTCTGAGATAGAACAGAGAGAAAATGAAGCACATCTAATTAAGCTTTAATAACACACACACACACACACACACACACACACACACACACACACACACACACACACACACACACACACCTGAGTGCAGCTGTTCAAAGATGTGTATCTGGAGTTTAGCATAAGCCTAAAAGATTTTTGCTTTTTTGTGGTGCATCTGTGCAGGCCCAATGTTTTAATCATTACTTTTCCGCCTAACAAGAGTTCCAGGGTTAGGAACGAGACCTCAGGCTGCAGCATATGCTCCCAACCCTTTTTCTGAAAAGAAACGCTCCTTTTATGACACCCGTGTCATTGATTTCTTCAAAACCCCTTCACCCATTCAGATAGCCTGAAGACACACACACACTCACAAAGCCCAGTATTTTAGTGTCTCGTGTGTGTGTGTGTGTGTGTGTTTGCTGCAGGCCAAAAAATGCTGGTGACGCAGTAAAAGCTTCATTAATTAAACAGAAAATCTGTGGTTGCTGTGCCAAAGAGTTCTGACGTGCAGTCTGGTCTCATCTTCACACGCACACTGGACAGGTCCCACTTTAGTTCATGTCATGTAGCTTTAAAGTCCTCTTACATGTTTAATGCTCACTCACATGTGTTGTTGGGGAGTTTGAACTTTACTTTGTCAGTGAAGTTAATCGAGTAAGGGCTTATTTATTTACTCTTTCCATAAATTACCTAAGCTCTGGGTCGAATGACGTCACAAAGGACAGTAGTATCACTTTCAAAACGATTATTATGATCTAGTGTAATGCAGGATTTTTCAGTAGGTTGCTTTATTTACACATGTGAACTGTTAATGTGTTTCCTGTGTCTAAAAGCCACAGGAAGTGGGGGGTGGGGGTCAGAGCAGTCCCAACAGTACACAGTTACTCATGGTAGTAAATCATTTTCACGATGCACAGAGTGGAGCTTTCTTAGATGAAGAACCATACACTTACACACACACACACACACACACACACACACACACACACACACACACACACACGTGTGTGTGTTTGCAAGAGAGAGAGAGAAATGCTCTGTAAAATGAAATAAACATATAAGTAACATTTTATTCACAATTGATCAAAGAAAAAACATGAAATATTTAACATGAGATATTTGATGTTTCATGAAAAACAGATTATTTTAAATTTAATATCAGCAACAAGTCTCAGATGTTTAGACAGCAACAGCAAAATTATGGAAAAGTAAGTACTACTAAAAAGAAAAAGCTGGAAGAATAGTGTGTGTGTCTTCATATATATATATATATATATATATATGAAGACACACACACACACACACACACACACACACACACACACACACAGATGTTAGTGATATTGCTGTAGGGATGTAAGTGTTGAGGCAAGTTTGGGCTTAAATATCAATATAAACATTGAGTCAAGTGCCACTGAATACTGTACATGCATTATTAACTTTAAAGAATCCATCCATCCATGATCCATCCATCCATGATCCATCCATCCTTCATCCATGATCCATCCATCCTTCATCCATGATCCAGCCATGATCCATCCATCCATGATCCATCCATCCATGATCCATCCATCCATGATCCATCCATCCTTCATCCATGATCCATCCATCCTTCATCCATGATCCAGCCATGATCCATCCATCCATGATCCATCCATCCATGATCCATCCATCCATCCATCCATCCATCCATCCATCCATCCATGATCCATCCATCCTTCATCCATGATCCAGCCATGATCCATCCATCCATGATCCATCCATCCATGATCCATCCATCCATGATCCATCCATCCTTCATCCATGATCCATCCATCCTTCATCCATGATCCAGCCATGATCCATCCATCCATGATCCATCCATCCATGATCCATCCATCCTTCATCCATGATCCATCCATCCATCCATCCATCATCCATCCATCCTTCATCCATCCATCCATCCATCCATCCATCCATCCATCCATCCATCCATCCATCCTTCATCCATCCATCCTTCATCCATCCATCCATGATCCATCCATCCATCCATCCATCCTTCATCCATCCATCCATCCATCCATCCATCCATCCATCCATCCTTCATCCATCCATCCTTCATCCATCCATCCATCACCCACCCGTCCATCCATGATCCACCCACCCGTCCGTCCATCCATCCTTCATCCATCCATGATCCATGATCCATGATCCATCCATCCATCCATCCATCCATCCATCCATGATCCATCCATCCATCCATCCATGATCCATCCATCCATCCATCCATCCATCCATCCATCCATCCATCCATGATCCATCCATCCATCCATGATCCATCCATCCATCCATCCATCCATCCATCCATGATCCATGATCCATCCATCCATCCATCCATGATCCATCCATCCATTCATCCATCCATCCATCCATCCATCCATCCATCCATCCATCCATCCATCCATCCATCCATCCATCCATCCATCCATGATCCATGATCCATCCATCCATCCATCCATGATCCATCCATCCATCCATCCATCCATCCATTCATCCATCCATCCATCCATCCATCCATCCATCCATCCATCCATCCATCCATTCATCCATCCATGATCCATGATCCATCCATCCATCCATCCATTCATCCATCCATCCATGATCCATGATCCATCCATCCATCCATCCATTCATCCATCCATCCATGATCCATGATCCATGATCCATCCATCCATCCATCCATCCATCCATTCATCCATCCATCCATGATCCATGATCCATGATCCATCCATCCATCCATTCATTTTCTTCCATTTATCCAGTTCAGGCTTGTGGTGGGTTTGGTGTTTATCCCAGCTGGACAGGTCATCAGTCTATTGTGAAGGTACCACAGAGAGACAGACAACCATTCAGGCTCACATTTTCACCTTCAGTCGAGTTCAACTTGCCATAAAACATAACCTGCGTATCTTTGGCCCAGCATCTGTGAAGAACAGATTGACTCGTTTTTGCATGAAGTCCCCGAAGATGCCAGACTTTTGAGACAAACAGTATTTAATGTTTAACAATGAAAAATATACAAATAAAAATAATAACCATTCAGTTTGTATTTATTAAAAAAGAAAGTTAAACAGAATGATCGGGCTTCTTTCTATTTATGTAATTGTGAAAAAACATGAACCCTTTCCACTGTTGCTTCACTTCTGACCTGACGTGGACCGATCGGCTGGTCATAAAAATAAGTAGTTGTTGCAGCCCTAGTTTTGTCTTCAGTAGAGAGTCAGCCAAAGTACTGGCTCCAGGGCCACATTTTGTCTGTATGACACACACAGACAGACTCACAAGTTGAAAACTATACCAGCCAAGCTGCTGCAGCTGGTAATGAAATCCTAACCATATGGCTCCCTCGGAGAATGAAAACATAAAGAATTAGTTTTATTTCCAAGTTCATTACTTCAAAATGTAACATCTACATGAACCTGTGCAGGAGACAAAAGCACGGAGCCGTATCTCATTACAGTCGACTGATCGGATCCTGGATATTAAATAAAAACATGGCAAATGCTGTCTGAGTTACAAAATCGTACTTTTGGCTGACTAACACGAGAGAGAAATCATTTCCTATACGACCCAGATTTGCCCCTGTTATTGCTCCTCGTTGTTATTCAAGGATGTAGAATAAAGCGTCTGGGTTTGTTTGTGAAGATGCTGCTGCTGCTGCTGTGAAAGTGGCCTATTAAATATTTAAAATGCATCAATGACACAGGAACACAGAGCAGCTAATGATGCTACAGTGATACACAGCTGACTTGAGATAACCTGCGTCCCGCGCTCCTGTATAAAAAGAAGAGAGAGGAAGAGCAGGAACAGAGAGCTTCTTTATCTGTGCAGCTACCTGGATATGACTGCCTCAAAAACACTCGAACACAAAAATGAAGTGTTTGCAAGTTTCTCTACTGTCTGTAACTCCATCAAAGAAACCCAGAATGGAGGAGCGAATGCATGATGTATGAGAGGAGGATTTTCTGCACTTAACCGTGTCTTTTTCTTGCTGACGTGTAGTCTCCTTTTCTTTTTTTCTATTGAAATGGAGAGAAATTAAGTAGTTTTCCTGGCAGTTCAGCGGGGCCTGTGGTGCTCACCGAGCCCACAGACAGAAGCTGCAGAGACTTAATAGGTCTCCTTTGGATTAAATGGCCATTAGAAACAGACGGATTATCAGGTGGCTCCACAAAGAGGGCTGCACGTGGGCCCATTGTGACCCAGTCAGGTTACATCAGCGACTGAGAATCAGCCTCCTTCCTTACCCAGACCCTGCGTTGCTAACTGTGGTACCCAACACACACACACACACACACACACACACACACACACACACACACACACACACACACACACACACAGAGGGGAGTACAGTATATAGAAGAGGAGACGCTTGGGTTTGTGTGTGTGTTTATTTCTGGTCAGACGGTGGGATCCCGTGGCTGAAAGACAAATTTGGAATGGCGCATGGTCTAGTATTTGAATATATCAGTTACAATGTTACGGTCAGCCAGTCTGTCTGTCTGCCTGTCTGTTTGTCTGTCTGTTGGAGAGCTGAAGGGGGGGTGGGGGCAAGCAGGGGTCTCCTACAGGAAAAAATAAACACACGCACTCATGGAGCCAAGTAGCTATGATGTGACGATTAGCAAAGCAGTCATATTTTTAAATTTTGTGCGCCTGTGACATCTTTTAGCCCTATTTTTGGGGCCACATTTTTATCCCTCTGACAACACAGAGCCATGATTGGACTGTGTCGTGTTTCGAGTGTCAAATGAAGCGAAAAAATGTAAAAAAAAAACAAAACAAAAAAAACAAAAACCCACAAAGACAAACAAACGAGTTGTTGTTTTAATTTTCAGTTTTCAGTGTTGTAAATCTTTTTATGCAAAGAACATCAGACTCAAAGTGTTTGAAAACAGTTAGAGGTGTTTTTAATGAAACTCAATATTCAATTGACCTTAAACACGCGTTAGTTTTAACACTATGCTAATAATAATAATAATAATAATAATAATTAAAAAAAACTGGCACTGACATCCGTTAAGAGCAGCTCAAAACTCCATTTGCTGTTGCAATATTAAAATGTGTGCAGAGAATTTGAAAAGAAAAATGGATGGAGGGATCGAAAATGCCCTTTGGTGCCCCCCAGTGGACATGACAAATGTCATCGCATCCCCCCGGTGATTTCTCCACACGCTCCACCCTTGTTGGTTGGATTTTCTATTTGTCCTCCGAACTTTACATCCATCATGAAAACACTTCTTTATACTTTCTAACAAGCATTTCCTGCTCCAACCTGAGGTCCACTGATTTCTGTTAAAAATATTTAAAATAAAACTTCTAATATGAGCCATGAGCAATATAGTTTTAGTAACTACTTAAGGTGCTCGTGTGTTTATGGTGGTGTTTGTGTATGGTTTCCCATACATGTTTGTGGTAATGGATTCACTTTTGATTGAGTGCAATAATGTGGCTCACTAACTTGCTATAAAATGAAACCATAGATGAAGATTTAACAGGTTGGTCATTGTTAACAGTTCCACCTTTAACACACACGACACTGTACAGGTTGTTTTAATAAAACTACCTCAGCTGTGTTTATTAAGTCTATATCATACTAATGCTAAACCGAGACACTAATGATATTCACCTTATGGCCAGCTGACATGTTTGTTCCTACTGTACTGTGTCTGCAGGCACCTGTTGTGCATGCCTTACATGCTTTAGGCCTTATTGTGCATTAATCTCTGACTGTCATTGTACCACATGTACCATAAGTGTCCTACTATAAAAAGTAACAACTAACAACTAGTTTGTTTGTGTTTGTTTTAGAGATTTAAAACATGAATTTCTTTCCAATAATTACTCTTGACCTTGAGTCTATTCCATCAAAAGAATTTTCTTTTTGGAATTATGACTATCCTTGTTGGGCCAGCAGGGGGCACCATGGCAGCGTTAGTCCCACATGAGAAGCCTCAGGTTCCCCCGCTGCCACCTTCCTCTACTGAAGTGATGCTACTGAGAAACTGGGACAGATGCCATAGCAACCAAAGTCTGTCAGACTGTGAAATAAACACTGTCAGCATTTCTTGTAGAGGATCACCATGGTTACTATCAGCTCAGAGGCCAAAGTGATCCAGTGAGGCTAGCCTGCTCAAAGGTGTGTGTGTGTGTGTGTGTGTGTGTGTGTGTGTGTGTGTGTGTGTGTGTGTGTGTGAGAGAGTCAGGCAAACTGTACAGCACATATTCATTTTTGTCAACAAACCTAAGTGTATGTTTGACAATTGTGAGCTGGCTGGTATCCTAGCAACAGGCTAGGGTACTATAAATATCCTGTCCATGCACGTCTGCGTGTGTCAGTCTGTATGTGTGTGTCTTTCATGTATCCTAGAGGGGATAGTGCACTATATACCCATGGGCAGAGAGCGCTATCTATCTATCTATCTATCTATCTATCTATCTATCTATCTATCTATCTATCTATCTATCTATCTATCTATCTATCTATCTATCTATCTATCTATCTATGTGAGGGATGGAATGTGGAGGGGGTGCAGGAGCAGTCTAACTGGACTGATCTAATTTTGCGTGCATTAGTGCGTCCTCATCTTATCGACACAAGGACTGCGCTTTTGGGCTTCCTGTCCTGCATTCTGAATCCTGGGCGTGGTGGTGCAGTGCCACTGCCTTGCCACCAGGTGGGTCACCTGCTCCACTTCAAATAGAGTCAGAGATGAAAAGTAGGGAGGGAGCGAGAGAGAGTGAGAAGGGAGGGGACAGCAAAAAGGTTGGGCTGATTTACTGCCGGGAGAGTCCTTTTTATGTTCTGGTGCTGGAGACGTGGATGAATAAATAAGAGATGGGGACAAGATAAAAGAGGACTCTTTTAATCTTTGGAGCTTGCTTAACACAAGCTCTGCTTCAGCTGCATTCTTCTCTTGTTTTTGTCTTTGCAGACATTTGTCACTCACAAGTTGTGCAATGTTCTGCATCTTCTTCTCAGACATCAACAAAACCACCTTCAAAGCGGACACGAAACATTAAACATATAAAAGCTAATTTACATCACGGAGCCCTGCTCTCAAAAACTGACGTGACACTGTCTGTGAAGTTGGATTTAAGAAATAAGTGCTTGAAGTTCAAAGTTAAAGATATATTTAGTGCCATCTTCTGTCAGTGTGCAACGTGACGTGGTTAGTTGGTTAGTTGGTGTCACGGTACTGGGTTGTGTGACCCAGTGTTTGAGTTTTTATGTATCTTTTGTATGCATTCGGTTGCTGTTTAGTCCTTTGTTTCTTAGTTTCTTTTGTCATCTCCCCACTAAGTCTCCCGTTCGTGGTTCGTACGCCTACCCGTCATGTGTCATGTCTGTGTGGTTATGTTGTCATGTTCGTGTCATGTCTAATCTCCATGTTTCCTGTTTTTATTCTGAAAGTCCGGTGTTCCTTGCTTATCGCGTTTAGTTTCACTTCCCCTGTCCTGTCATTTGGTTCATGTGTGTCAGCTGTTCTCCCTCATGTGTTTCCACTTCTCCTGATCATCCCTGTGGGTATTTAGTGTCTGTGTTTCATTCAGTTTGTGTAACCTTCCCAGTTATGGCTTGTCATAGTCCTCATAGTCTTAGTTTTCAAGTTTCATAGCTTTATTACAGTTTCATAGTCTCGTATAGTGTTCAGTGTCATAGGATTTCATAGTCTGTTTTCCAGTTTAGTTGTCTTGCCTGCGCTCGTCTTAGCTTTTGTTTTGCCTTCTGTCATCAGCCATAATAAAGACTCGCTTTTTGTTAAAGTCACGTCTCCTCGCCTGTGTCTGCTCTTGGGTCCTGCTCTAACTAACACACCGGCACGCCCCATCGTGACAGTTGGTTGGTTAATAGACTTATATTAGTTTATGTTAGCTAGCTAGTGACAGAATCGAAAACTCAAAGGAAAATAAGGACACTAAAACTAGAATTCAGTTTAAGCAGATCACATAAAATAGTACTGATAGCATCACGCAAACATCTGCTTTGCCAGCTGATTGCACACCTAGCCTGGTGAGGAAAAGCTGGATTGTGGACTCCGGCTTGTCTGGTGACTCGAACAGGCTCTCCTCTACACTGTTCTTATTTATAAAGTGCTTTACAAGGCCGAACATTACAGCTAACAGGCTGTTTGAGTGCAGCTAGCCAAACAATGAACTTCACTTCCTGTTAAAGAGACAGAGAGTGAAAGTTGACAGTACAGTAATGGATTGCATTTATATAGCGCTTTTCGGGACCCCTCAAAGCGCTTTACAATACCACTATTCATTTACTCTCACATTCACACACTGGTGGAGGCAGCTACAGTTGTAGCCACAGCTACAACTGTCTGGGGCAGACTGACAGAAGCGAGGCTGCCATATCGCGCCATCGCCCCTCTTGCCAACACCAGTAGGTGGTAGGTGAAGTGCCTTGCCCAAGGACACAACGACCGAGACTGTCCGAGCCGGGGCTCGAACCGGCAACCTTCCGATTACAAGACGCACTGCCAACTCTTGAGCCACGATAGCCCCACGTATAGTTTCTGTACATCAAACTCACTGTTGCAACTCAAAAGTGAATCGAATTGAATTTTAGTTTTAGTGTCCTTATTCTCCTCTGAGTTATCGATTCTGTCACTAGCTAGTTAACATAAACTAATGTAAGTCTATTAGCCAACCAACCAACCAACCACATTCAATTCAACTCAATTCAATTTTATTTATATAGCGCCAAATCACAACAACAGTTGTGTGTGTGATGTGCTGTGATGAGCTCTGAAACCTGACTGAAACTCTTCCAATAAGCCATTCCTCTGCAGATGATCTGTTGTGAAGAAGTTCATGAAGTCATTACTAGTTAAGGTTAAAGGGATGGTTGGCTCAACAGAGCTCTGACTGTTTGTCAGCCTGGCTACAGAGCTGAAGAGAAACCTGGGGTTGTTCTTATTTTCTTCAATCAGTGATGAGTAGTAAGATGTTCTGGCTTTGCGGAGGGCTTTCTTATAAAGCAGCAAACTATTTCTCCAGGCTAAATGATGATCCTCTAAATTTGTGACACACCATTTCCTCTCCAGCTTACGAGTCATCTGCTTTAGGCTACCTGACCTCACGTTCCACACTGACAGAAGATGGCGCTAAACATGTTTTTAAACTTGACCTGTAAGCACTTATTTCTTAAATCCAAATTCACAGACAGTGTTACATCAGAGCTCAATGAACTTCCTCTTTTAGTACCAGTCTATGTTTTGAAGCTGCCTTTAAGCAGGAAGCTGGGGTCCCATCTACCAACAGTAAACTGCTTCATACAAGGAAACATAAAATGATTCTTGTGTTATCTGGTTTTTGCCTCACATGGTCTGAATACTAGTTTCAGAGTGACATAGATGAAACATGTTTCCACTGTTTCAGAGTTTGATGAACACAACAAAGAACAAATGTGTCCTTCTTTCTTCTTTCTTTACAGTACAGAGAGTTTAGCACAAATTGTGCTTTAAGTTGGATTCTGCCAGCTTGCTATGCTAAAAGCTAATTTTCTTTGTGTAGCACTCAGAGTTGAGAGGTCAGCAGATCCATGTTACCGTATTAAAGAAAGATCTGGTATTTGGATGTGTACGACCTTTCTGATACCTCAGTGAGTGGATCAGACAAACATGATATTACATGTTAATTAGTGATCTTTACAGATGCCGGCAGGTGGATCATGGTATCAGTTTTTCTGCTTTGTATGTGAATAACTTCTTTTTCCAGTCATGAAAGATCCACATCCATGCATAGTCAGTATACACAATAGTAAGCCATAAATTGAGATTATACTTACTACTTATAAAAGTATGACTTCCCTTGAAGCGTGGTAATTATATGTAAATGTGGCATGTTGCAGGATGTCAGCCAAAAGCAGTGTGCATGGTATACTGTGTTACATTTTGTAGTTTTTAGGTGACTATAGTCAATTTATTGCACTGTACAGCTTTAGTTTATATAATATACTAACCTTAAATTCTGAAAGTTGTGTTTACTTTAAAAGTTTCTAAATTAATGTGTGAATTTAATGATAAATTAGGTGACATGATTAAAGCATGAATTAGGCAGGGAGGTGGATACTGTGGTTCAAATGCTAGATCAGATCTATCAGGGGATACGAGTGCATGAAGGTTGCAGCTCAAGTGACGTGCACATGCTTGGGGACACCTGGTTGGCCTGGGATACAAAATTAGCACCCACACAGAGAGTAAGAGGTTGGAGAGCGGGTTAATGGAGATGGTGCAAGAGGAGTTTGTGTTTTTATATTTTGTTTTGGATCAGACTGTGTATTGGTACATAGTGTTGATTTTATTTGCATGATTTTATTGTGATATTTATATTGCATGTTTGTTTATTGATATTTATATTGCATGGTTTTATCCTCATATTTATATTGTGTGTTTTAGTGTTGTTGCACAATATTCTTTTAATCCACTGGACTAAGCGGACAATTGTAGGCACTGGTGAGGTGGGGGTAGTGATGGTAAATTCGATTATTTTTACTGAATCGAGCTTTAATGAGTCACTCACCAAAGTGAATCGGGTTTCTTGAGTCATTTGAGTCACTGAGTCAGTTGACCAGAGAGTGCAAAAATGTATATTTTCACTCAAACTTAATTTGTTTTTCTTTTAATGTAAATCCTACTGCTTAAATGAATGATTGTAAAAGAAAACAACTATTTTATAGAGCAAAAAAGAGCAAAATAAATTCTAAAGGGAACATTTATTTATTTTTATTTTATTTTATTAGTATTTTCCTTAAATGCTAATAAAATTCCTTAAATTCCTTAAATGCGCCTTAACATTGGTTGCCAACCAAGAAGAAGAAGAAGCTGTGAGCCAGGAGGGAGGGGGTGAGTGAGTGATTCGCTTACGCTACGATTCAGCACAGGAAGGGAGGGGGTGAGTAACTCAAATGTGCTGTTAGCATGTTAGCAGAGCGATGCTACTGTGAACCGAGGAGCTATTGTCTTGATGTGAGCTTCTACTCGGGGTTTTTTCTTCCAGTTCAGAGCAGAAATGTTTTTGTTAAGAAACTGGCTGTTGTCCCCCCCCACACAATTTTAATTATAAGCTAGATATATTTCTACTAATAGAATTAGTTTGCTAACAGCAACAGGGATGAGTCAGTGAGTCAGTTGCGCTTGTGAATCATGATTCACGAGTCAGTAAAGTGATTCTCGAGTATTGAACGATTCGTTCACGAATCGAACATCACTAGGTGGGGGCGTTCCCCGAGGCGACCTATCAGCCGCCAAACTGACCTGTTAAGGGGGATAGTGAGCACACAGACGGAAAGAGCAAAGCACGAAAGGTGAGCGGGAGGAAAAGAAACGCGTTCAAGCCAGCATATGTGTCGAGGGACCTGCTGCCTGACTGTGGGGTGCCACGAGTCGTTCGGCGACGGACCGGCCAGCGGAACACGGCGATCCAGTCCCAACGGCAGGAACAGCGACAGTGGGTGGCGATGCCCGCAATCTACAGCAGGGCAGGGGTGTCCATCTGCCTGCATCTGGCGGTGCTACGAGGGAGGCCGTGTTCAGGTGTGGAGTGGGGCCGGACTGTGCGGTGACGCGCTGTCAGGAGGAGACAGGTCTGCGACAGGAGCCCCCTCCTTGTTCTTCTGGCCGGCGTGGTTTCCATCCCGGAAGAGAAATTCCTCTCCTGTTTCAGATAAGGAACATTTGCCCGCATGTGGCTGGACTGTGGGATTATGGGACTGTGGGAGGGAAACATTTGTGTAGCTTTTGTTTTGATAGTATATAGTTATTTCTGCCGGCAGGGTTTTTAGCGTATTGAGAACACTCTTTTTATTTTATAGGGGGATTTTAAACTGTATTTGTAATTCGGGCTGTGTTTGTTTCCATGGAAATAAATGATGTGTTTAAGGCCAACTTAGTCTCTGTGCCCCGAGCGCTGACCCACTCACTCCCCTTCCTCTTGTATGTGAACGGACTTTGTGGTGAAGATTTAGATCCACCAGTCTTAGCGGTTACATGTGCAACCCGACAACTGCCAGATGGTAGCTGAGGGTATCCAGGTACACAGATGTGTTCTCAGAAATCACTTCAGATTTGCATAGTATAATGAGGAGAATAGACAAACACGAGGCCACTCATGTCACTGGAAACTCAGCACGAGATTAAAAACACGCATTACTAAGATGAGTCTGTGTTACTGTAGCAGCCTAACATTGTTAAAAACATTTCTAAAAAGTGGAGAAAAATAATTTCTGTACAGTCCGTGATCTGAAAACTCGAATGTCAAACCAAATTATTTGTTCCAGACCTAAATATCCACACATTGTCCTGGTTCTACAGGAAGAAATGCAAGAACTCTGGTTTCTTGTCATATTAAAGCCAAAACTACAGTTTTCATTAGCTTTAGTTGTTCTTAGTGTTTTACGCTAATTAGAGAAGGTTACCGTGGTAACAAGCATGGTAAATGTTTTGCCTGTTAAGCATCAGTATGTGACTGTGACAGTCTTAAGTATCAGGTCTGGCTGTGTGGCTGGCAGGGTTAGACCCAAATGCAGGACTTGGAAAGCCAGACATTAAACTCAAAAGCAGCTTTTTTACTGAGACTCATGAAACAAGGCAGGAGAAAACAGACACACACGGCTTGAAGGACAATGTGACAAAGAACAAAGAGAGACTTAGACAGTATAAACACACCAGCTACTTAGAGAGAAGAGAAACACCAGGGAACACAGCTGAATGCAATCTGACTAACAAAACAAGCGGAAGCAAAACAAGAGACTATCAAAATAAAACAGGAAGTAACAAACACCGAGACCAGGACTAAGACATGAACACTGACAGGAGATAAACAAACATGGAGACGTGTGTAACCCACATAAAAAGAACTGCATCTATAACTAAACCGAAATCTTAAATTCCAACCGGAGCGTGTCCGTGAAGGTATCGCGACGCGTCATGACGTACGCCACACCGCGAGTCTGCACGTGCCTGTTGTGACCAATCACATTCGCGAGGCACCAATATATGCCTTCCGGGTTGTCGCCTCGAAAAGACGCGGGGGAGAGGCGTTAGCGGATGGAAGCAACAGGTACGTGGGGCGAGCGCCCTTGCTGTTTAATCTCACTTCCGAGATCTCAGTCTTGGAATCTCAGTTCTGATCATCACACTTCCAATTTCAACCTGTTACAGACTGTCATACGCGTTGGACTTATATCAATCATGAAATAGCAACTTTATGGACATTGTCTGCCGGGGGTTGGAGGAGGTTGCTGCACCACTGTGCAGCTGGTATTTTACAAGCTTGAATTATGTTTAAAATTTTCCTGTCTGCAGATTTTGTAAATATTGGTATTTGGTAATTGCACTTTATTTTCACTGTAAATAACAACCGTAATCACCATACCTGTGGTTGTACGTTTATTATACTTCACTCACCTCCCAGAGCCGAATCTGACATCTTCTGAATTAGCCCAACCACTCATAACCAACTCAATTTATCTTAGCTTATGTACTTGCTACATAAGACAATTAAGTGGCGAGCCAGCCAGGAGGTTGTGTCAAGTATAATATTGCTGTGTACATTCAGTCTCACCATCTCACCATATTACTATGAACATGGACTTGTTGGAGCCATTAGGTGTTAAAATACCAAACGCGGTGTTGGTCAGTGGCGTCCCCGCATATGAGGTTGAGGAGGTTGAAGATTTTCTTCTCCAGTATGGTGCTATTGAACGCTCCGTGCCAATAAACTCACCCGGTTCTGAGTTTAATAATATGCTCGTCGTTGAGTTTAAAACGGGGTCTGCTTTTGATTTATTGGGTCCGATTCTGCCGTATACATTTAAGCCCTTAGATAATGAATATCATATAACAAGCTTGTCTAAAATCTATGCGGCTACTGTCGGGTGCACAAAGACTAAGACCTATTTAGCTGACTTAAAACAAGTAGCAAAACTGTCTGGTCGGGATTTTGCTGAAGTTCTCCAAGAACTAATGACCCAAATAAATTGGGCTGTTTCAGAACTGCGCCCAGGAAAACCAGAAGGGCTCAAGCAGGAATGCACTGTCGCATCTGAACATAAAACGGCTGCCACTCCGGATCAACAAACCCACAACATGGCTATTCCTGTCACTTCTTCAGCTGCCCTACATCCTACAACAACAGAAGGACATTCTATCAGTATGTCTGCAGCTGAGTTGAATCCACCTGAAGTACAGAGGTATGTTGTGGAGCATATAGTAAAGAGCGAAGATGTAAACATACGTTCATCCCATAGGCTGCGCATGTTTTCTGGGAGACTGCCACACCCACAGCATGAGGTGGACTATGATACATGGCGCTCTGGAGTGGATCTCATCTTAAAGGATCCAGCCATTTCAGAACTACGAAGATCCAGACACATCCTCGATAGTCTTTTACCACCTGCAGCGGACATAATTAAGCACCTTAACCCCGACCTACCAGCAGAGACTTACATTCAACATCTTGATTCTGCTTATGGAATTGTACAGGATGGGGAAGAACTTTATGTGAAGTTCATGGACACACTGCAAGACTCGGGTGAGAAACCATCCGGCTACCTACAGCGACTTCAGGTGGCCCTGAGTTTAGCTGTCAAGCGGGGAGGAGTCAAGCAGGGTGAAGTGAACAGGCACCTGCTCAGCCAATTCTGTAGGGGATGTTGGGATAGCAACCTTATCTCTGAGCTCCAGCTGAAGCAGAGAAAATCCAACCCACCTTCTTTTGCAGAACTGTTACTCCTATTAAGAACTGAAGAAGACAGAGAAGCTAGCAAAACTCTGAGGATGAAGCAACATCTGGGAACACCAAGACACAGAGTTGCAGCTCAAGCTCAGTTCGCAGTAGAAGAAGAAAGGGGGGTCTGTGCTGCGTTGTCCACTCTCACCCAGCAGATGGCGGAGATACAAAAGCAACTTGCCGCCTTAACTGCCTCCCAGTCTCACCAGTCCTGTACTCCTGTTCCAAAGAAGCACCAGAAGCAAAGAACGGATACACAGGGGAATATATCACCTAACCCCAAGCCTGGTTTCTGTTTCAGGTGTGGGGAAGATGGACACGTTAGACCACAGTGTGAGAACAGACCCAATCCTGCATTGGTCAATGCAAAACGCAAACAGTTCAGTGAAAGGAAACCAAAATGGCAGAAGCGGAATTCATCAACTGGACATTTAAACTAGATACAGTTTCTGTAATGGGACGTACAGGAACTGTGCAGGACCCACATTGTCCCGCAAAGAAGGAAAGGAACAAGGGGGAAATTGTTCACTGTGTAGACCTACACACTCGTCCGAAGGCAACCACAATGTTACCTCATGGGTTAGTTGGGTCAAGGTGCACAACAGAGGTGAATCTAGCAGGCTATCCACAGCAATGCCTGCTTGATACAGGATCACAGGTAACTACAATACCTGTATCCTTTTACAACAATCATCTTCATGAACAACAAATTCAACCACTCCATGATCTTCTCCAAGTGGAAGGTGCTGCGGGTCAAACCATTCCATATCTTGGATACATTGAGATTTCCGTCAAGTTCCCCAGAGACTTTGTTGGTAAAGAATATGAAGTAACAACATTGGCTCTAGTTGTTCCAGACGCACACCCTGACGTCCCCGCTGTTGTGCTAATTGGGATGAATACCCTGGAACCACTGTATGAACAGTATCTTAACCAGCATCCGAGCTATCAGCCTAGCACTCACGGGTACAGAGCGGTGTTGAAAACACTACAGCTGTCACACAAGCAGAAGGAGAATGGCAACATTGGAATTGTGAGGCTACTAAGCAAGGCTCCAGTGCGTGTTCCAGCCGGCCGCACTATTGTCATCCAGGGCTCTGCCAAAGTTTCCACCCCATTGTTTAGCCAGAGTGTTCTCCTACAGCATCCTGCTTCCACCTTACCTGGTGGTTTGTGTGTCAGCAGTTGTCTTATCAACTTCCCAGCTCTTTCCCCATACAAGGTTCCCGTGGTTATTACAAATGAGTCGGAGCAAGATACCTTCATTCCACCTCACAGTGTCATTGCGGATTTGGAAACCTACCACTGTATCTTGTCTGAACACCGCGTGACCCATCTTCCAGTCAGGAACACTATCACCAGCCTGAATTTTGATTTTGGTGATTCTCCACTGTCACCTGAATGGAAGACGCGAGTCATAGGAAAGCTGAATAACATCTCGGAGGTCTTTTCACATCATGACTTGGATTTTGGATGTACATCAGCTGTCAAACATCATATCCCACTCCATGACAATACACCGTTCAAGCAACGTGCCCGGCCAATCCATCCACAAGATTTCGAAGCTGTCCGCCGTCACCTGCGTGAGCTTCTGGAAGCCGGCATTATAAGGGAATCATCGTCTCCCTTTGCTTCGCCTATCGTGGTGGTCAGGAAGAAGAACGGTGAGGTTCGACTGTGCATAGACTACCGGAAACTAAACCTCCAAACCATCAAGGATGCATACCCCTTACCTAATTTGGAAGAATCATTTTCAGCACTCACTGGTTCTAAGTGGTTTTCAGTACTCGACCTGAAGTCCGGTTACTACCAGATCCAGATGGAGGAGGAAGACAAGGCAAAGACTGCTTTTGTGACTCCTCTTGGGTTCTGGGAGTTTAACCAAATGCCTCAAGGTGTCACCAACGCCCCAAGCACATTTCAGCGCTTGATGGAGCGATGCATGGGGGACCTCCACCTAAAGGAAGTGCTCGTTTTCCTCGATGACTTAATCATCTATTCAGACACTCTTGAGGAACACGAACGAAGGCTGCTGAGAGTCCTGAACCGGTTGAAGGAATATGGGCTGAAACTGGCACCGGAGAAATGTCGATTCTTCCAAAAATCTGTTAAATACTTGGGTCATATTGTCTCTGAGGAAGGAGTTCAAACAGATCCAGAGAAGATAGAGACCATCAAGACATGGCCGGTTCCACAAACTCTGAAACAATTGAGATCTTTTCTGGGCTTCGCCGGCTATTACCGCCGGTTTATAAAGGACTATTCCGTCATTGCCAAACCACTCAATGACCTGACTCGTGGATATTCTCCGGTTCAAAGATCAAAGACCCTGAAAGCTCGCAAGACATCCACCTACAGGCCAAATCAACCCTTCGGTGAGAGGTGGAATACCAACTGTCAAGTTGCATTTGAAACCTTGATTGAGAAGTTTACAACTGCCCCGGTCCTTGGGTTTGCAGACCCGTCTCGCTCATACATCCTGCACACCGATGCGAGTGTGACCGGACTTGGAGCTGTGTTGTATCAGGAGCAAGAGGAGAAACTCCGGGTCATAGCCTATGCTAGCCGCGGATTGTCGCAGAGTGAGAGCCGTTATGCAGCCCACAAGTTGGAATTCCTCGCCCTTAAATGGAGTGTGACCGAGAAATTCCAAGATTACCTGTACGGAGCAGATTTTACAGTGGTTACGGACAGTAATCCACTGACCTACGTTTTGACAACAGCTAAACTGGACACTACTGGACACCGTTGGTTGGCTGCATTGTCAACGTACTCCTTTAAACTCCTGTACAGAGCTGGCAAACAAAATTGCGACGCTGATGCGCTCTCGCGACGACCCTACCCCTGCTCCAATGATGAAGTTTCCAATGACCATGAACTCATCCGTCAGTTCATTTCTCAACACACAGCTGATTCTGATGTCCTCCCAGAAGAGATTGTGAAGGCAATCTGCCAAAGTCATCTGGTCAGAGCCACACGGCCGGGTGACTGCGGTGAGGTTGGCCTCACACTTGTCGAGTCTTTGTCAGTTCAAGTGGGTACCATCTCTGACAGTTACTGTTCCGAGGACCTTCACCAGCTGCCTGTCGTTTCTACTCTTAACATCAAAGAGAAACAACACTCAGATCCCTGTATTCGAGAGCTTATTCACCAGCTTGAGACGGGAGAAAGGATTCCACCAACAGCCAGAGCTGAGCTCCCTGAACTTCCGTTCCTGCTCAGAGAATGGTCTAGGTTGGAGCTGGTGGATGGAGTTCTGTACAGGAGGAGACGGGACATTGAAGACTTTTTATACCAGCTTGTCCTTCCAGAGGAGCTGCGACCATCAGTCCTGAAAAGTCTCCATGAGGACATGGGCCATATGGGGATTGAACGTACACTCGACCTTGTCCGTATGAGATTCTACTGGCCCAAAATGGCAAAGGATGTTGAGCAGAAGATCAAGACTTGTGGCCGCTGTGTGCGCCGAAAAGCCTTGCCAGAAAAAGCTGCTCCACTTGTCAGCATAAAAACATCGCAACCACTGGAGCTCTTGTGTATGGATTTCCTTACTCTTGAACCTGACACCAGTGGCACTCGTGATATCTTAGTCCTGACTGACCATTTCACTAAATTCGCTGTTGCCATTCCAACGCCCAATCAAAAGGCAAGAACCGTGGCGAAGTGTCTATGGGAGAATTATATCATTTACTATGGCATTCCTGAGCGAATTCATACCGACCAAGGGCAAGATTTTGAGTCGAGACTAATAAAAGAATTGTGTGAGTTTGCAGGCATTCGGAAGAGCCGTACAACCCCTTACCATCCAAGGGGAAATCCAGTGGAGCGATTTAACAGGACGTTGCTGGCAATGTTGGGGACTTTGGAAACAAAACAAAAGACAAGATGGAAAGAGCATGTGAAACCGCTGGTTCACGCCTATAATTGCACCAGGAACGAGGTTACAGGGTTTACTCCTTACGAACTCATGTTCGGTAGAACACCTCGTCTACCTGTGGACCTGGTGTTCAATCTGCCACTGCGGGAATCTAAGAAAAAGAGTCACTCACAGTACATTAAATCACTCAAATCAAGATTGGAGGAAAGTTTCAGCATTGCCTCCAGTAACGCTACAAAGGCTGCCAACCGAAATAAAGCACGTTTTGACAACCGTGTGATACCATCAGCACTGGAACCAGGTGATCGTGTGCTTGTGAGGAACGTCCGCCTTCGAGGGAAGCATAAACTTTCAGATAAATGGGAGGAAGAAGTTTATGTGGTTGTCCATCGGGCTGGGGACCTCCCGGTCTATAAGGTAAAACCTGAGAACAGCGATGGACCTATGCGGACCCTTCACCGCGACCTCCTCCTTCCATGCGGTTTCCTCACGGACAGTGAGGTTAACTTGGAATCACCAGAGCAATCACTTCCTCACAGACCAAGAACTCGGCAGCAGAACCCGGATTTAAATTCCTTCACAGAACCTCTGGTTGAGGATGAGGATACAGGAAGCTTGGTTTCATTATATGTTAATCCTCCAACGTTGCACTTCACTGGGGAAAAACAGAATCATTTTCCAGATTCGTCTGACGGTGGGAGCCTAGGACCACTGATTTTGGATCCTTCAGTTGAAGTGGAAGTGCAAGGAGAACCAGCCTCTGTGTCCAGTGTTCTTCCTCCAGCAGTGGAGTCTGGCGGTGAGCAATCTGACTCTGATGTGGAAGACATCCTACTTGAACTTGTTGAAAGTCATCCTGAAAACAGAAATAGCTCACCTGAAAACTTACCTGGAAATGGAGACATACTTGTCAACATTCCTGTCGTTGCTGTTGAAGATTCTCCTGAAGAGTCCAGTGTTATTGAGCAGGACACTGACATAGGTGACGGGCTAAGACGTTCACAACGACAAAGAGCACCACCTGACCGACTTCACTATTTCACTCGTGGCAATCCTCTGATTTCCGTTGTCCAAACGATGTTGCATAGTCTTTCCTATGCATTGGGCCATAATGCTAGCCGTCCTTCGTCTGTTCACGTTGTCTAGCGTTTAACATGTATCGCTGTGGTCTCTCCAGGGCACCACTAGCCTGCACTATAATCACAGGACCACTATTAGCAAAATTCATCTAAATTTCCCAAGCTAGCTTTAGTTCCAGTGTACACAATAAAGTTCATGAGAAAATACCAATATACAACAAATACATATCCAACCATTGTAATAAATTAAAATAAATGACAATCTCTAATAACAAGACTACAGCCACGTAGAGTGAGAGTAGTAGTAATGTAGTAGGCCTCAGCCTTAGCTAACCCATCAGCTAATAGCACTGGCATACTGATACGGGTTACAAATACAAACAGACATTCAGACTCAACTCACCATTCACTACGTGCGATGTCACATACGAGCCCCCACGCATCTACCCGCGGCGGTATCAAAGTACTGTTGAACGCAATCCACAATTACTTCAAAGACAAGCCAAGATAGTAAACAGCAAGGGCGCTCGCCCCACGTACCTGTTGCTTCCATCCGCTAACGCCTCTCCCCCGCGTCTTTTCGAGGCGACAACCCGGAAGGCATATATTGGTGCCTCGCGAATGTGATTGGTCACAACAGGCACGTGCAGACTCGCGGCGTGGCGTACGTCATGACGCGTCGCGATACCTTCACGGACACGCTCCGGTTGGAATTTAAGATTTCGGTTTAGTTATAGATGCAGTTCTTTTTATGTGGGTTACACGTGACTGACAGAAAGATCCTAACTAAAGATTACATGACCTAAAGAGGGACCCAGACTGGAAACAAAGACAGCCACCTGATTGCTCGTTTTGAAGCCTAAACTGTGGAATTTAGCTTATTTAAACTGATTTCGACCTCATGTGCTGCCTTTTTCCCCCAAAGTCCCTTCTGATATTAGTCTCTATGAAGACCTCTGGAACTCCAGATTAGGGTCATTTTCACTTTAAGAAACTTGAAGTGATGAAAGTTTACGTATCTTTAAAAATCGTGCTTCATTTAAGTGAGTGTGTGCCGTCTTTGGGTCCAGTGTCTATTCTGTTTGTAGTATAATACAGTATGTTTTACTAATTTAAACACACGTGTATTCATGTATTATGTTACAAACATAGACAAATACCTCGTGTACACAGGACTGAAGCCTATTCGTGAAACAGAGCTTGGCCTGGGGATGTATATGTTGTGTTACGGTAACTAGACAGTAAATACAAACTGTGATGCAGGCATTCTATTGGATTAGCACTGGCAGTGAAGCAGGTACATTAAACTGATAGGAATCTATCTAAACATCTCAAGGTGAACGATGCATGCTAATTCTGCCTGAGCTCAGTGCAGGCCTTGAAATTTATAGCAGGACTCTGACGAGTGGAAAGCTTCCCTCAGCTTTCCCAGCTGTCCTCTTCGCTTCTTCAGGTCCTTTCAAACTCCGAGGCAGCAGTGTGTCAGTCCTGGGTGTAAGGTGCTGTGACGGATTGCTTATGCAAGTAACATTTTGTTTTGAAGTGAAGTGAAAATCTGCACATAATCAACCTTTGATAAGGCGGTTGGGACGTATCCTGTCACTGTTAGTTTGACATCAGTTATCTAACAGTTACCGGCATGACAAAATGCATTTGCTATGAGTCAGGTGATCAAGCAGCAGCTTCTCCTAATCCATACTTAATCTTGATGAAACCTATGAAACTAGACGAAGTGAATCACATCCCATTAATCAGGACTGTTAGCAGCTGTTAAACATCCGATGCTCGCCTTACCTAATATGAAACCAATATTACCGGGACGTGATATCACAGGGAGGCTGTGAAAAACAGTATGAGGGCGTTCCTGTGTGTGGCATGAAGACCGCTCTGTTCCACTTCCTCTAATCTGACTTCACACAAAGCAGCGGCTGCTAAATGGTCATTACTCTGGCGCAAGTTAAGAATTAAGGTGACTGTTAATGTGCTGAATTTCAGTTTTAACAGCGTTTATTTTCAACTCAGTTTGAAAATGTGGACGTTTTTGGCAGTTTCTCTGCAATCTCTCATTTTAAGCACGCTGGATTTTTCAGGAGAATTTCCAGAGTGTCAGGTTAGAACCATGGGACACATCACATCTATTTAAAACCTTTGCACATCAGAGCAGTCTGTCACACAGACTCAGTCCAGACTTGGACAGTTTAAAGACTAATGTATAAACCAGGGATGTCAAACTTATTTTACACATACGGCCCTCTGTGTTTGTAAGCAGGCCGTACCGGTGAAACTCCCCTTTTGCCACAGTACCGGCTCTGCTCCTGGATCTCTGTGTGTGACACCTGTGGTCTAAAGTGACTGCTTTGACACTTTGTCAGGTAATGGAGCTGCGTGCATATACAAAAACTACTCTACTAAAATATGCCTGAAACTAATAAATGCCTCACTTTATATCAAACAAATATCTATTTAGTAGTTCAAGTAGTAGTAATCAAAATACAAATTTAGCAGTGCACTTTGATTACACTAACACTCATGGATGGATGGATGCTCACTTCTTTAACCTCCTAGGACCTGCGTCCACATATGTGGACATCACATTTTGGGTTATTTAGACCAAAATACTCAATTTTGCTCTACAAGGGCCTGATATCCACTTACGAGGACATTATACTGCCACTGTTCTATCAAAATTTTAAACGAATATCCTCACATGTGGCTCTTATTTTTCTTAAAAACAAAAATAAGGTAAATAAAAATCTGGTAAATCTTTGTTTTTACATTCATTGGGCCCCAATCAGCCCAAATATCAAAGAGAAATTAAAAATGCATGCAATGGAAGATTTCAGGTCTTAGGAGGTTAAAGTGTGCTCATTCTTCTTCTGATCAAACACGACACACAGTGAAAAGCTTCAGCTGGTGATTTGGGTGTTTCGTGCTCACTAATCATGTTCGCTGAATTGCCAAAAACTGCGGCTCCTTGAATGGTCATTTGACACTGACGTCAGAGGTGAGTCAGTCGCTCATCCAGCAGACGTAAACATGTAATAGTAATAGAGTAATGAAGTACTCGAATTCCACTCAAAACTGAAAAACAAACCAGAGTCTCCTGGGACACTGTAGACTACCACGGCACATTATAAATGATCGCTAACAAGAACAGCACTCATTAAAACACAACAGGTAAATCAAACATCGAGACATGAGCATGTGTGTTTTAGTCAAACTGTCCAAGTATAATAATAATAATAAAGTGAAGGGGATTCAGGTTCTTCTAACTATGTGTGTTATTCTCGGTTACGAATCGTCTTCTGCTCCTCTGTCATGCGGCGTCCCACAGGGCTCAATTTTAGGGCCACTGCTCTTTTCACTGTATCTATTGCCTCTGGGTTCTATCCTTAGAAGGCATGGGATCTCGTTTCATTGTTATGCCGATGACTGCAAAATTTATTTGCCACTAAAACACAAGGATGGCATCTCCATAAAACCTCTCTTGACATGTCTAGATGACATTAAAGCTTGGTTGGCTCTAAACATTTTAAATTTTAATGGAAAGAAAACAGAGATGTTGGTGTTTGGACCCAGTGGTCCCTGTGAGTCGTCCTCTGTAGATTTGGGACCCCTGGAAGTCTATTTTAAACCTGTTGTTACTGACCTTGGTTTTAAGTTGGACAGTGATTTTAAATTGGACAACCAAATCAGAGCAGTGGTGAAGTCCAGTTTTTATCATTTAAGGCGACTGGCAAGAGTAAAATCTTTTCTTTCGAGGCAGCACCTTGAAACAGTGATCCATGCTTTTATTTCTTCCCGCCTGGACTACTGTAACTCACTTTATGTGGGGGTCAGTCAGTCATTGCTCTCACGTCTGCAGCTGGTTCAAAATGCGGCTGCACGACTCCTAACAGGAACTCGAAAAAGAGAGCATATAATCCCCGTGCTAGCCTCTCTGCACTGGCTGCCTGTGTCTTTCAGAGTTCATTTTAAAATTCTCATGTTTGTTTTTAAATGCCTTCACAGTCTTGCCCCGTCTTACCTCTCTGAGCTTCTTCATCCCCACATACCCTGTCGGTCTCTCAGGTCAGCTGACCAGCTGCTCCTGGAGGTACCGAGATCCAGGAGGAAGCTCAGAGGGGACAGGGCCTTCTCTATTGTGGCTCCAAAATTATGGAATAATTTGCCCAAGCACGTTGGAGAGGCCCCTTCACTGTCCACTTTTAAATCACGTCTTAAAACCCACTTTTATTCCTTGGCTTTTAACCTCAGTGAGACTTAGTTTCTCTTTTAATTGAAGTAGTTATTTAATTAATGATTTCACTCTTCTTTTATTTGGTTTTTATTTATATCTCATGTAATTTTATTTTACAGTTCCAATGTACAGCACTTTGTGTCAGCTGTGGTTGTTTTAAAGTGCTTTATAAATAAAGTTGATGATGATGATGATGATGATAGTTGTATAGTGCATCGCCTCTACTGTGGCTTAGCTAGATCCAGATTAAAGAGAGTAAAAATACTCCAAAACACACACACGCACACACACACACACACACACACACACACAGTGTCCGGTTTAATGATTTCAGGTAGTGGATGACACCGAGCAGATTTAAGCCGCTTGCTTTGCGACACCTGTCAGTCACTCCTAACTCAATTCTCCAGGTGGCTGAGTAATTAAAAAAAGTCACCCCACTCCGAGTTATGTGGGCGGAGCGATAAAGGCCCAAATACTTTTGCTCCTGGCTGTCAAAATGTTTTTAAATACTGTAAAATTTGAAATGAAGGAAAACAACTTTCCTGTTTATTCATTTTCTTTCTCCATCATTGTTTCATCCTTGTAGTTTTACAGTTTTTACCTTGATGAAAAATGCATAAAGTTACCAAAGATTTGCTGTAAATGTAGTTGTTTTTCTGTGATTGACGACTTTAACATTACAACAGAGAGAGAGAGCAATTTATTTAAATCCAATATGGCGGCATACTGAGCCACCCCCCCCCCTCCCCTCCAAAAATTGTGTTCTAATCCATTTTGGTCCTGAAAGGCTGATATTGCTGTCGGCGAGACCTAAAGGTTTCTATGGAAATGAGTGGACGACTGCAGACCTAATGGGATATTAAACTACCACAAAGGCAAATGAACAAAACCAGACAGGGATTCCATTTCCATATAAAACCAATCTACCCTTATTGATTAGGATGACTCGGAGGCTTGCAGTAGACTAAGTGTCATATATCAGCTGATACTTTGTGCTCTTGGCTATTAAAATGACTGCTCTAGTAAAGATCATACACTGAATAATGCAGAACAAATTATTTGCAGACGAGGAATTTGTCAGGAACGAAGACAATTACGTGGCCGAAGTCGGCGTTCATTTCCCTCCATTTAGTGCAAATGTGAAAAATATGTTTCATTGAAATTCATAATTGAATGAAAGCTGAATATGTGCAAAATGATGCTTTTTATGTGGTCCAGGACAGCAGATGCTGATTATCAAACAATGTGTGTTTAACCCAATGATTCATCAATACTTTCATTAAATATTTTAAGAATGTTAAAGCATAAGATTCAACATTCATAACACTACAGCTGTCAGTCAGTTTACACACCATCATCATCATCATCATCATCATCAGCCGTCCATGTTCACCCTGCTCAATCCAAAATCAGTAGCTGTTCCTTTCTTCTGCTCTGGCCTCTGTTGTGCTTCAGATTTTTTTTTCTTTTTCTTTTTTAAATCTGCTGAATCTTGTTTTGCTTTTACTCCGACCCCCGGTTGAAATAGGGTTGCTATTTCTTGATACATGCTCAATCATCCAGGTAAGTAAATCTCCAAAAGTTGATTCTGTTCTTCTGGACGTAGCGTTTTGTGGGAGAAACGTTTCGTCACTCATCCAAGTGACGTCTTCAGCCTCAGCTGACTGCAGGTTTCAATCTTATAAACAGTACATTTGCATAATGACTGAAACCAGCCCAGTGAGGAACAATGGGCTGGGAGGTCAGTTCCTTCATCTTAATTATGCAAATTCTCATGACCACTGACCAAAACCCACTGATCAGTGGCCACTGATCAATGGCCATGAGTACCTACCCTGGAACACCACCAAGTCATTGCTTCAGATATGTGGATGACACCTCGGTGAAAATCAAATCTCAGGACGTTCCACATTTCACGGATCACATTAACTCATCAAATTCACCAGGGAGGATATGAACAGTGGCAGGTTAGCCTTCTTAGACTGTGAGATTTCCATCAGTAATGGGGGACATCTAAAAGCTGATGTGTACCGTAAACCTACACATATGGATCAGTAGCTAAGGTTTGACTCTCATCATCCACTGGAGCACAAACTGGGTGTCATCAGGACGCTACAACACAGAGCGAACACCATCCCCACAGACACAGCAGCCAGGGAGGCAGAAGAACATCAAGAAGGCCCTGAGTAAATGTGGTTATCCCCACAAAGCTGGGAAGGTGCCTAAAGAAAGCTCCAGCCGATCCAGGAGAGAAGGACAACCGCTGCCCAAGCGAAAACCTGTAGTGATCCCGTACGTGTCAGGAGTATCGGAGCAGCTGAGACACATTTTTTCTAAACATCAGGTCTCTGTGGCTTTTAAACCCCAAAACACGCTGCGGCAAAAGTTGTCCATCCCAAGGATCGGGTCCCCCGACACAAACAGAGTAACATAGTGTACGCTGTTAAGTGCAGGAGGATTGCCAGGATTTATACATCGAGGAAACCAAACAACCTCTGGCTACAACACAGAAGAGCCACCTCGTCAGGCCAGGACTCTGCAGTCTATTCACACCTACAGGCCAGTGGACACTCTTTCAATGATGAGGATGTAACATCCTGGACAGGGAGGAACGCTGGTTTGAGGGCGGAGTCAAGGAGGCCATTTACGTGAAAAGGGAAAGACCATCTCTGAATCGAGGTGGGGCCTAAGGGTCCATCTGTCACCATCTTACAATGCTGTGATTGCAGCCATTCCCCAACTCTCTGTGAATGGGACTCATGGTTATTGATCAGTGGGCTTTGATCAGTGGGTTGTGGTCAGTGGTTGTTGATCAATGGTCATGAGAATTTACATATTAATGATTAAGGAACTAACCTCCCAGCCCATTGTTCCCTCACTGGGCTGGTTTCAGTCATTATAAAAATGTACTGTTTATAAGATTGAAACCTGCAGTCAGCTGAGACTGAAGACGTCACCTGATGATGACGAAACGTTTCTCCCACTGAAAACGTCCAGATGAACAGAATCAACTTTTGGGGAGGGTTGTATGTTTGTTCATAAGACATTCATTTAGTTTAATTTGACTCAGTAAAATGTACAATAAATTGTTTTTGCTCTTTCTGATACAAACAATTTTTGGCTGCCCCCTTATTCACCAATCATTGGCATGTCTGCATGTTTTATGTGGAAGATGTTTTTACGTGAGACGTCCTTTCTGATACAATCCCAGAGGGACTCGTTCCTCCTCCAGTAACCGAACTGGGAATCTGTCACTCGTCCGACGTGTTAATCGCTAAAAATAACATAAATAAAGGTTTGAAAGATGACAAAATAAGATCAATAAGTCACCAGAACACAACTTTTCTTTTCTCTCTTTCTTATTTTGTTACGATTTTGGAAAGCATCATTTTATTTCCTGCTACACAGAGGTGTGGCCAGTGTTGACAGATCCATGTACTTGACAGCCAGAGTCCTCTTTTTTTTAGCATTGCCTGCAGACATTATATTTTGAAAGGTTCACTTTTATATTGATTGTTATTATTATATGATGGTTACAGCCATGAGAGAATCTACTGCCACAGTAAGGACACTGACACCTGATGTATATATTGTATCAATCATAGCTAATATTTTTGTTACATTCTTACTCATAATGTTACATTTTGTAACATTATGAGTAAGAATGTAACATCATTCTACTTTTCGAAGAGGTTCACAGATGCTGTAAATATTCTGTAACATGGATCCAAAAGCAGAATAAGGAACCAACATACACCGACAGGAAGTGGGAATGAAATGAAACCATTTAAAGTGTAAATGTTGATAAGATGGAGATCGTTCCCTCCCCCGCCTCTGCTCAGCCGCCCTGTCTTTGTTGCTACCTGACGGCGCTCTCCACACGCCTGGTCACTCTCCTCCTCTCTCTGTGAACCCGCCTCTTCCTCGCAGATGCTGTCACAGCAGTGAGGACCAAAGGCTTCTCTCTCTCTTTCTCTTCTTCTTTGCGGTATGTGTGAACAAACATCTCTTTGCCTGCTGCTCAGTTTTCCTGCGGTGTCTGTCTGCAGTGACGGATTCTCTGTCATCGGTGAGAGGATGATGCTTTATGTCAGGAGAACCTGCAGCAGAGCATAAACACACACACTGGCCACAAAGTGAGAGTGCTGCATATGCAGGATTACTCCTCTGTGTATTCACTATACAGTGTGCGCAGATCAAGAGTTGGTTTGGAAAATAACTGAATATGGTGCAACGCAAGCAGAGGTTAAAATAATTTGTCCGTTGTATTTTTCCTCCTGAAATATGTCAGCTCACTTCATGACCTCCGTCCCAAGGGGGTGGAACTGAGGGAGGACAGGAAGCAACATGTTTGTGTGTCTCTTATCACGCGTGAAGCATGAGTGTGTATCTGTGTATGCACTCATCGCTCCAGCTTTTCCATTTTCCACACCTTAATGATCCCATCCACGTGTTTTTGAAGATTTATAAAAATTTGCTGTATTTTATATATATAAAAACAGCATTCACAGGTTAAAGGAGCTTAAACCACATCTCCTTTTTCTCTGATATAACATCTATATCATCTTGCAAAGAAAAGCGTCTGGACTTCTTTAAGTTTACTTGAATAAAGAAGTCCAGACGCTTTTCTTTGCAAGCTCCTTTGACTACGATGACCTGGATGACTGAGAACCTTCACAGACATCTATATCATCTGTTAATATTTGTTGATTATATTGTAGCTAACAAGAATGTTGTCAGATGATGCAGGAACCAAAATGAAACAACTGGCTGTGCATGTTTCTGGAGTAGTGGAAAATCGCCTGAGATCATCATTTGAATCCCTGCGTGACTTCAGCAGGATCAGACTGCCTGCTGCTTGGAAACCCAGCTACAAACAGCGAGAGCTTATTAAAATGCTATTAAGAGTTCATCAGCCCATCACATACTGTATGTGTCACAGTGAGCATCGCCGATACAGCCAAAGCGGTAAAATATGTAACCCCTAGATTTGGTCTAAGCACTTTAAATAGTATTTGTAACATGGCTCTGACTTCAGGGCAGTGTTTCCTCACTGCTATGTGAGCTACAGCCGAGGTGTTTGGAAAGTCCTGTAGCATTAAAAACATCATCAAATAAAACATATTCTGTCCATCAGTCCCCGGTCATCTGTGATATAAAGGTGACACTAACAATAATCACAGTTCTCACTTCTGTTGAATGTAATATAATGCTTCCTTGCCTATTACTTTTTAAACTACTCCTTAAAGTTCAATCAGTTTTTAATGTATAATTTAATGTCACATCTATTTGGTTTAATTAATAAGTGAACCAAACGGCTGTGTGACATTACCTGCAAACACTTTGCTTGAAGCTGACGGTTAAAGTAGGCCTATTATACAGGGTGGGCCATTTATATGGATACACCGTAATAACATGGGAATGGTTGGTGATACTAAAGTCCTGTTTGTGGCACATTAGTATATGTGAGGGGCAAACTCCTCAAGATGGGTGGTGACCATGGTGGCCATTTAGAAGTCGGCCATCTTGGATACAACTTTTGTTTCTTCAATAGGAAGAGGGCCATGTGACACATCAAACTTATTGGTAATGTCACAAGAAAAACAATGGTGTGCTTGGTTTCAACGTAACTTTATTCTTTCATGAGTTATTTACAAGTTTCTGACCACTTATAAAATGTGTTCAATGTGCTGCCCATTGTGTTGGATTGTCAATGCAACCCTCTTCTCCCACTCTTCACACACTGATAGCAACACCGCAGGAGAAATGCCAGCACAGGCATCCAGTATCCGTAGTTTCAGGTGCTGCACATCTCGTATCTTCACACCATAGACAATTGCCTTCAGATGACCCCAAAGATAAAAGTCTAAGGGGGTCAGATCGGGGGAGACCTTGGGGGCCATTCAACTGGCCCACGACGACCAATCCACTTTCCAGGAAACTGTTCATCTAGGAATGCTCGGACCTGCACCCATAATGTGGTGGTGCACCATCTTGCTGGAAAAACTCAGGGAACGTGCCAGCTTCAGTGCATAAAGAGGGAAACACATCATCATATAGCAATTTCAAATATCCAGTGGCCTTGAGGTTTCCATTGATGAAGAATGGACCCAGTATCGTTGTACCCCATATACCACACCAAACCATCACTTTTGTTGTTCCAACAGTCTTGGAGGGATCCATCCAATGTGGGTTAGTGTCAGACCAATAGCGGTGGTTTTGTTTGTTAACTTCACCATTCACATAAAAGTTTGCCTCATCACTGAACAAAATCTTCTGCGTGAACTGAGGGTCCTGTTCCAGTGTTTGTTTTGCCCATTCTGCAAATTCTGTGCGCGAGTGCTACGCTGTGGGCTCTTGCTGAATGAAGCTAGGACAGCCACTGATGTTTCTTCATTAGTGACAGTTTTCTTGCGTCCACATTTTGGCAAATCCAACACTGAACCAGTTTCACGAAACTTAGCAAGCAGTTTGCTGACTGTACCATGGGAGATGGGTGGTCTCGTAGGGTGTCTTGCATTGAAATCTGCTGCAATGACCCGGTTACTGCGTTCACCAGATATCAACACAATTTCGATCCGCTCCTCACGTGTTAACCTCTTCAGCATGCCAATGGCTGTGAACAAAGAGAAACTTGTAAATAACTCATGAAAGAATAAAGTTACGTTGAAACCAAGCACACCATTGTTTTTCTTGTGACATTACCAATAAGTTTGATGTGTCACATGGCCCTCTTCCTATTGAAAAAACAAAAGTTGTATCCAAGATGGCCGACTTCTAAATGGCCACCATGGTCACCACCCATCTGGAGGAGTTTGCCCCTCACATATACTAATGTGCCACAAACAGGACTTTAATATCACCAACCATTCCCGTGTTATTACGGTGTATCCATATAAATGGCCCACCCTGTACTATGAGTTCCTGTTATTGAGTACTGTGCAAATGTTTCAGGCCTCATTTCTTCATATGTCGCTTCAAAGGACCCAGGCTTAAAGTTGTGTCGAGCAACTGTTCTCCAGGCTTTCTGAAGGTCTGTCAAAGTTTGTCTTTGGACATTAGCTGCTATTTCTCTCATTGCCACTCCAGTCCATTTCCAGAGGAACGTTTGTTTTTCCTTTGTGAAGCCATTTAACGCTGACCTATGGATCATTCAAGCCATGCAGCTAACTCAAAGGACCAGCGTTGTGTCTGCACAGATGACTTAGCGAAGAACCAGTTTTAAACTGTCTTTGTTACTTGCAGCCTAGCACAAAAACACAGATTTTTCTCCACATTGTTTTAGTCAAATGCCAAAAATAACACAGTTTGACAGCCACAAAATAGCATTTGTGCACCGAACAGGAGATCTCCAATGAAAACTTGGCATATGTTGGCATGAGATCAGCGCGTCCTTAAAAAATGAGGAAACTAGAAAAATGGACAAAAGATTATCTGAAAGTCACGTCATCAAGAAATGACCTGAGAGATGCATCTTCAGTTAATCCAGCTACTGTTCACTGAAGCCTCATCAGAAATGGTCTCAGTGGAGGGGTGGCTGTCAAGAAGGCATTCTTAGGGAAGGGACACAGAGGGGGGGAGCTGAGAAATGTCAAACTACAAAAGAAATTGACTGAAAAATCAGTGGCAACAGGTTTCATGGGGTCCCGAATCCCAATTAAAATCCTGAAATCATTGTACGTATGGAAGAGGTCAAGAAGGTGTTTGCCACAAAGAACGGAATAATTAAAAGCACAGTCAGACTCTGATCAACTATGTAATACCATATGGAAAGTATCTGACTGGCAGCAGTTTGTTTATTCCACTCATGGCCAATGTCACGAGAGCACAGACGGACAGAACAATCCAACAATATAAATCACGGATCAGCCGGAACCAGGACATTACTGAAGCAGCTAGCAACCAAAGAGGAGACTGGAGAACTCTTACTGAACAGGCTTTGCACACATTTCAACAGAGTTCTGCATCTATTTGAAATTTTCCTCAAAAATGGAAAATGTAGACTCGAGATGTTTTATATTGTTACAGTGGAATATGTTTGAATATGTTGAAGTTGTTCCTGTGAGCTTCATACTATCCGGGAGCCCCTCCCACAATGCTGTTCAAACCTTCTCTTTACCAGGAGCAGCCAATCAAAAGGAGGGTGGCTCAAATGGAGGGGAAGTAGATAAAACAGCTTGTTTTACAGAGCGGACGACCCCAGGGTCAGCACTACAGCTCAGTGTTCGCTCAATACCGCGGCTAAATGCAGCAATCCTGGGAAAATTCATGGATCCAACAGAAACGCACAGCTGTGGAGAGACTGAATGACTCGGAGACAAGAAGAGGTCGGCTTTTGTTTTTTCGTAGTCATGAAAACAGTGGCTTTTTAATGTAAACACTACATTCGATTGGTTTTTCCAGCACGGACATCCCACATGAAATAACAACCATTCACTAAAGAAGAGTAGAGGGAGAGAGAGAGAGAGAGAGAGAGAGAGAGAGAGAGAAAGCTGCACAGAAAAAAGCATTCACTGGGTAAAGAACAAAACATAAAAAATATGATGGGAACAAAATGAGAGGAAAAAATGCTTTCTCATGTCATTATACACGGTTGTTTTCTTTTTTAAAAACTAGAAATCAAGAAGTCAATATAGAGAGATGGACGAGGGCTAACACATGAAGAGATAACCGATCTACTTATTGTGTGTGTATGTGTGTGAGTGCGAGCAAGTGTGCATGTGAGAAACTGTGCTTTTCATTGTAGACCTGGAAGGAGTGGGTTAAACTGAAAAGAGACAGAGAAGAAGAAGAAAAGAGCATGACTTTATACAGCGTAGATGTGTGAACATGCGGCGTCCCTAACTAGCGGACGCAGCGAGAAACGTGCTCTCCCCCAAAAAGTGTTTGTTTGTTTTTTTTCTTCTGAAATAATAAAAAATAGATATTGTTATAATATTATATTTAATTGTTCTGAGTCAGGCTAAAGTGAGGACACGGATCTAATGCAGGGAAACAGGCAAAACGGTAAAAGGAGAAGGGGCGGGGCACAGTTCAGAGCATTATAACAAGACAGCGGGGTCGGTCTGAGATCTTCACTGATCAGCTCGCTTTGCAAAACATCTTTTACATTTAAAAAAGGGAGATATAGAGAAAGAGATACTCTGTAGCTACAAAGCACGAGAAAAGTTTTTGGAATATTAACAGGATCGTTAGGAAGGTTGTTGGCGGTACTGTGGTAATGTTCACTGGGGTCTTTATTATTGTAGTAATCAGAGTACATTTTTGTCCTTTTTCAGCTCACTTTAACACGTCGCTGTACTCTGAACCTTTCTGTTGTCAATCCCTGGAAACTTAAATTGTCACTTTTTTTTCGATATATATATATTTGCCTCTGCCGTGTCCCAGAAACCAACAATCTTCTCAGTTTGTCTGTTTCTGTATTTTTCTGTTTGTTTTTTTACTTTTACTTTTTTTTTTCTTTTTTTAAAGTTATCTGAGCATTATTTGTGTGTACTTTTTTTTGTCTATAAGTTGTATGAATTAACTGATCTCTTTATACAAAGGCTTGAGTATCACATGCTATCTGGGCTTTAGAGGGAAAAGGAGGAGGACGGGGAGATGGGTTGGCAAAAAAAGAAGGAGTGCCCTTTAACTTTGCAAAAATAAGCCAAAAAAGAAAGAGATGGAAGAAGATGAGAGAAGTAAAGGTGTGGCATGACGAGAGAGAGAGAAAACAGACAGGTGTGTGAAGAAAGGTGATCAATCAATAAATAAATTAATAAATTAATCAACCATTATCAAACCATGAGTGAGTTTTCTTACACGGAGAATGTTAGCAGATCTAGAGGTTATAACAGTGAGAAAGGTTTAATCATAACATTGTGTAGTTGCTTCTATAAGCACAGCTATCTACAGTGCAGTACCTTTGTTACATGGCACTGATAGGACTGTTAGCACATTTCCTATTGGCTCCCACACCCGGCCGTGGCCGATGGTTTGCTAGTGGCTTAGGCCTGGAAACAGGAAGCCTTACATCCTGTCGATGAAAACCACACCTTGAGTAAAACGATCCCCAAAAAAGTGACTGACAACAAAAACAACAACAAAAATCACTTAATGTAAACAAAACACTAACATTAAAATCAGCATCGTCAGTTTTAGCAGGTCTTGAGAGTTTTGGCTGACCCGTCTAGTGCTTCTTAGTACATTTTCACATAATTCTGCAAAAACTGTTATTACATAATCACTACTACAGCAAAAAAGAAGGACAAAGTAATACACACACACACACACACACACACACACACACACACAGGGGTGTCAGGTGAGGCAAAACGTGAATAAACATCAGTGTACGGACTGATACTTGCAATAAATATACATATGATCAACAAAAACAAAAGTCATAAAAAACGTACAGGTTTGGGTTAACAACAAAAGACAACGTAAAAGAAAGGAAACGGGGAACGGAGGCTTTCATCGACTTTGTTCACAAAGTTTTCAAGGCTGCAGGGTTTCGTGTTTTCTACTAAAACAAATTTGTTTGCTTGGCAGCAAGCTCAAGAACGTCAGGAAGAGTCGGAGCAAGAAGAGAGCAGACAAGAACTAAAAACGGTATATATATATAATATATATATATATGTATGCCTATTTTTTTAAATTATCCTCATTATTAATATGTACCTAGTTGCATTTTTCTTTCTTTTTTTCTTTAAGTAATCAGCATCGTCATCATCGCCATCATCATTTCCACAGCAGTGTCAAAGGAAGAGGAATGAGGAGGTGGGAGGACAGAGGAAGGGACAGAGGGGGGAGGAAATAACAGGGTCGGTAGGCGTGCTCAGTACAAGCCACACCCTCGGAGGTTGTTGGCGATGATAATATCGGTCACGGCGTCAAACACAACCTGGATGTTCCCTGTATCTGTGGCGCAGGTCATGTGACAGTAGATTTCCTTATTTGGAGAGCGATTCTTACTCTCGAACTGTGCTTGGATGTAAGCTGCTGCATCCTCGTAGGTGTTGGGTCCTGGAGGGAAGCAGATGTGTTATGACACAATTATTAAAACAAAAACTTCAAACAGGAAGTCTCATGAAAAAAGGACTTAACAAGTAGCTTTGGTTAGTTATCTGGATGATGATGATTATTATTATATATTGTTACAACGTTGCATTCTCTTATAAACACTTTGTTTCCAACTTTTTTCTACTTTTGCGTAGAGTTTAGATCACCCCTGCATGGACTGGTGGCCTGTCCGAGCTGTACAACAGCTGGAGTAACCTCCGCGATGTGAAACTGGGTCAGTGATCAAAAAGTGAACGGACAGATTTCAGGTGCTGCTGTGGCTTTGGTGAAAGTCAGGTGAGGGACAGCCAGTCACAAGAAAGCAGGTTTTGGGAGGTTGGTCTTATAGAGGTAGGAGCAAAAATGACTTATTACATGTCTGCACCTGCGTAAACGTAAGACAAACAAGTACTAAAAAATATAGAGCTGGAAATGAATAAAATAGCTGTTGCATAATCCTTCATTAGTACCTATAGGGCTGAGTTCACACAGTCAAATACTCAGTGCTCAGGTGGGTTGTTGTTAGTAGCCTAACTGTGTTACCACCATCTCTGCATTCATCACAAAGTACACAAAATATCTGTGTTTGTATCGAATTCTAAAGCTTGGACTCTGATGCGTATGCTATACACATATATGCTACAGGAAGTTAGCCGGTGGACATTTTTGGCTGTGCAACAGTGGGAAACTCTTTAAACACTTTCTTTATGCTTCACTGATTCTGAAAATCTGCAGGTCAAAGTATTTTCAGTCTGTTGCTAGTTTCAGTTTAGTAAGAAACTTAGATATATTATATATTACTGTAAAATAAAATAAATAACTGAATCACTAAAGCCCACTGATTCACATGGACAGCTAGCTTTGAAATCTGCTACACAGCATCCACTTCCAGTGATAGCTGACTCCACACCTTCCTTTGCGCTGCACTGAACGTCACACTTCACAGGAAATCTCACACAACTATTTAAAGCTAACTGTTTTAATGAGCTCAGACTTCAGAGGAAAGTAGCTGCATATCCTGTCGAGCAGTGAGACATTTTTGTTAGCTAATGTCAGCTCAGCAGCTGAAGCGAAGCCGAGACCTGTCGACAGAGTCGGTTTAGATGATGTGATATCTTTAGCTTCATATGAACTTAGCAGGTAGCAGAGCTGTCATCACCACATAAAAGTCCAAATTAGTAAGTAGAAATACTATTCCTGTAACAGAGGTGGACTAGCAGTGCTAAATGCAGGCTAACTGGTCTGGTTTCCTACACACAGATGATCACATCTGTATCCTATTCATTTGACCTAATTTGAAGCACATTAGCTGTATATCAGATGCAATGATAGTTCTCCTCTAGAAGCAGGGCCGATGTACTGTACCGAGGAGTCGTTAATCAGCAATGATAGTATACATTCTAATAGGTTTGCAGATTTATTGAATCATACTCAGTCCTTCTGCTGGGCAAAGTCAGGACATGTTTGCGTGTGATGTAAAAGATATTTCTCCAAGATCTTTGGCTTTAAAAATATTTGTGGTTGTTAAAGGTTCGTAAAGTCTTCTGTTGGGAAGCTGCGAGAGCATGGGACACAGGAGGAGAGACTGACAGAAGACAGACTTACTGAGACTGTCAAGCAAGTTAGCCGAACGTAAGTAAAGCATGAGGGACAGGAATGAAAAGGATCCACTTGGAGACCGGAAAGGAGTTTGGAGTAGGCAGGAGGCAGCTCTCACTTATTGCGGCTGACCAAGCACGACTGTCTGCTGCTTCTTATAAGCAGTCTCTTCCTTTTCTCTGTCACCACCTCGTCCGACTCTCACCTCCACACGGAGAAATCTGTAAACTCGGTTCTGCCCGTTACAGGTTCTGGGTCTCTCTGCTACTTCCTGCTCTACTTATCTGACTCTCCTCTGCTCCTTCCCTGCTTTCCTTTTAAACAGTATATCTCTCTTTTCAACCTGAGCCTCTGCAGTTCTTTAAACAGTTCGTTGGCCATCTCTGCTGCAAACTGTAAACAGCAACTTTGATTTAAAGTGCTTCGAATTGTTTACAAGTCTGTGACAGTAAATGTCAGGGCTAGAAGCAGAGCCAATGTACTGTACCGAGCAGTCGTTAATCAGCATCCAGAACCTCAGGAAGGGCTTTAGAAAGCATTTAATTTCTGGGAATTACACTTAACACAGGACAGATGGTAGTCATTCATACTTTTATATCCCCTCTTCAAAATGTCTCATACAGTATTAGCCTATTTTCGGCTCCGTTACACTGATTTTCATGCAAATTTCCAAATGATTTTGTACTACACAATTTTTAAGATTAAGCTCCTTCAAATGAAGCAATTTGAAATTTTGTGAAACTTGATCTGAGCTTCCAGTTAGCTTAACATAAAGACAGGAAGAACCAACATCACAGGACTATTAAAAGATAACTTTTCAGTAAACTGATTAAACAAAATGAGGAGCTCAATTAGAGGGTTGAGTGGGTTGCAAATATACACCAACATTGTAAAGCGATTCAAAAAGCACATCTTACATCGGATGTGTAGAAATGTGTCAGCTGATGTGGGCTGAGATCACCTGATCTGCTGAGCTCGACTCTGTGGCCTGCCCGAGTTCGTGCTACGCTCTGTTTTTGCAGTTGGCTACGTTCAATGAATGAACTTTAGATGTGTCGTTCTCGTGACTATATTTCGTCCTGTAAACACTTTTAATTCAGGAAAACAAATTCCAAACGTTCCTGTTTGAGATTCCCGCCCACCACTGGAATAAACCCCAAACTTTTTTCGTACCTGTGTATTCAGGGAAGCAGATGCTGAGCGGAGATTTCTTGATCTTCTCTGCAAACAAATCCTTCTTGTTGAGAAAAAGGATGATGGAGGTGTCGATGAAGAACTTGTTGTTGCAGATGGAGTCAAACAGCATCAAAGACTCATGCATGCGATTCTGCAGCGGGGAGAAGGGGGGGGGGGGGGGGGCAAAATAATGAGGCACGAATAAAGAGGGAAAATGGGATTAGGGGAGATTAGGGGAATGGGTGAAGGAAATAGGAGAGAGTGAGGAAACAGGTGATAGGGAGGAAATGGAAAGAAGGCCAAAGTTACACGTTACCCCTGACTGAGCATGTCGACACAGTCATAGACACACATTAAAACTTCATCTGGGCCTCACACTGAAACACCAACAACAAACTGTGACAGTATTAATTTGGCCTGCTCGGGCAGGACTCGCCCATATTTTCAATAAATAATTATAGTTCGTGGAGGAAAGCAAAACATATTCTGGAAAACATTTACATTCAAATCTGCTCCAAATGCACACACACACACACACACACACACACACACACACACACACACACACACACACACACACACACAGGACAAAGAAAAATAATCACCCATATCAAGTTACTCATGTGATGCTTTATTGTCTTTATCTCATGTATAAATACAACATCCAATAAATTATGACAACAGTGAGGGAGTTACAGCAGATGCATTTTATGCACAGTGATGGATAAAATGCAGCATTCACACGCACGCGCAGGCACACGCTCATACAAACTCGCACACGCACAGATAACAGCTTAGTAGATGTGGGCGACTTGTACAGTACAGTGAGTGTTGGTTGGTACCAGCATGTTGGTTGAACAGAGAAGAGAAGGTTAAAGCACGGTGAGTGCAAGGACGCTGATGTGTACCGGCATAAACTCTGCCTGATGCTATCACGGTTCGTTACGGTCATGTCCCCTCAGCTCTCTGACATCTCTCCCAGCTCAGCAGCCTGAGTGCACATTACATCAGCTGGCGCGGTATAGCAGGGACCGAATGTTAAAAGGTTGCAAGCAAAACCCGGTTTCTAAATCCAAAGTACAAATAAGTCAGCAAAAACAGGCCACAGGAGCTCATTTAAACCGAACACGGGAAAGATTTGGCACTTCGGTTTGGCTGCCATTGTGACATTTCAACAGCTTTTTGTGCTGCTGTGGCAATGACATGGCAAAAGGTGCTAACATTTCTTTTGTGACACCACCTGCTGCCCATGCTGCTGTCCCCAACTCTCAAAGCTGAATAGGCCACTGATTGTGTTATCCACACAGCACAACAATTCAAACAAACGACCCACAAATGTGTCCTTCAGCGCAGCCTATAGGAATGAAGTATTTGCCATCAATATGAACTACTTGCTACTTCCTTGTCCTCCTCTTGTCCTCTCGACCTCGCCTACTGTTGCAGTTGTCTTCTGTTATTTGGGATTGGTGCTAAACCACTAATTGTGTTACAGCTCGCCTGATGCAGAAACAACGACGAGGTCTAAAAGGTAATAATGTGAAGGACCGCACGTTTCCCGTCCCGGGCGCCTGCTCCATGTCATGAAGAGACGAGACTGTAAACACTGTAGCAGAGCAGAGCACTTACACTGTTCACCTCTACTAAAAAAGAGGCTTTCACACTTTTAGTTGCGTAACAGACTGGCTTTGGTCTTTTCACCTCTCATCATGTACACCATGACTTCTACTGAACTGTTTATGAAAAAAGACGTTTCTGCTCAATTCAGTAAATTTTCTATTAGCTGCCGTCTTTAGCGTATGTTCAGTAAAATTCAAGTGTTGTGTTCTGTGAATAAATTTAGGCACACACTGATCTGAGATCACTCTAACTAATTTAGTATGTCACTGACAAACAGCACGAATCCCTGTAGGTCCGTGCGGTGCCTCGGGTTAACGTTGGAAGACAAAGCTCCGACGCTGTCCTGTCACCGTCAGCCCGACGGCAGCACAAACTTAACGGTTTCCTTTCTGTGTGTTAACGGCTACCAGGAAGCACAGCACAAGCAGCACCTTTGCAGAGCAGCAGTCGTCAGCGCAGCGTGGATGTGGAGTGACTAAACAGAAGTGTATCTGTTGCCAGGGGTGGATCTAGAAGGGTGGCATGGGGTGGCAAGTGCCACCCTAAAATGATCCCTTGCCAGCCCAAGTGCCACCCCAGTTTTGCATATGACAGTGTTGTTTATTAAAATAAGATAGCATTAACAGTTTGAGCGTAGTTACAGTCAGCAGTGAATATAAATGCTAAAACTGAATATATTGCATAGTGTTCCCCCCTCCACCAGTAACAAATGGTTCAGCCCATAGCAGGACCGGCTTTTTTCTTGTTTTCAGTAGCAAGCGATGCTTATGATTGTGCCAGAGCACATTCTGAACAACACCATGGGAATTTTGCTTTTTACACAGGTGGATGGATGTTACTCTCTGGAAATGGAGGGAAGGTGAGTGTTATTAACCCTCTGTGGTCCACGGACACGCTGCACCTCCAAATCACATGACTGATGTAAGCTGACACAGCAACAAGCTGCAGCCACGCTGAGTCTCTGTTTCAGCCCACATTGAAAGTTCGGACTTCAAAGTTTTTAAATTTTAATTACAGGCCAGTAAATCCAGAGTTATGATAATACATATAAGCCACGTTTTTTTCTAAATACTGTCATCACGTTTGTGTGTTTTAAGCGTTTTCTAAGGACAGCGCGAAAACAGTAAAGAAAGGAAAAAAGCCACCGCTTTCCTATCGGTGGAAAAATGTCGACCAATTTAAAAAAAGAGTCAACACGTAGGATTTGGTTGTTTAGGAAGAGGGAAAAGTTTGGGGAGTGACGGTAACGGCAGCGAGACAGAGCGAGCGAGAGAGAGAGAGAGAGAGAGTTTAGATGTGGGAGATTTGTGACGTTTAGTGTGGAGTATTTACTTAGTGTGTTGTCTTGTGTAGTTGTTGTTTTGTTTTGTGTCAGTGAGGGCACTAATGAATGTCACAGCGCAGTGTAAACACTGAGTAGAAAACCAGGAGAGTGATACACCTCCTGTTGTCAGGCCTGCAGGTTTATCCCTGTGCTGTTCTCCTGTTTTTACTGGCGCACATCATTTGTGGGGCATCTTATTGCGACACCTGATTGTTCTCTCATTTTAGTTTTAGTAATATTTTTAAATTCTTATACAAAATGGAAAATAAACGGCAGGTGTATCGGCTGCACTTTTAGATAAATAGTTGTATCTGTTTACAAAATGTACAATTTATATTTGCATTTCAAGTTATAAACATTTACTCAACATGTCTGTGTTTTTTACAGTAAAAAATACTACTAGGATTTTAAGTTATTTGTGTGATTTCAGATCAGTAACACTAATGCAGTATGTCAGTGAAAAAACAACTAAATTCAGTTGAGCTGAAAAGATACCAAACAAGGCAACGGAGAAAAAATAAAATGAAACAATCTGAGGGTGAAACACAAACGTAAACTCAAAAGGAGTCAAAAATGTCCGGTTGTATTTCAGACCTCAGAGGGTGAATCCAACAAATCATGAAAAATTAGGTTTAAATTTTTGTTCGTGACAGTGCAGATTTCTGACATTTTGTGTAATTTAAGCTGTAACAATGTGACTGTTTTCTAACAAAAACAGTGAAACTTAAGTTAGACTTGTGTTTGTAAATGAAGCGCCCCATGTTGTGAAGCTTTCTGGAGTTTATACTTATTGGGCTACATATTTATTTATCATACAGGCTGTACAGTACACAAATCAAAACTTTATGTAACTAAAGTATTTAATTATGTGGGCTACAGACAATAATTAAGTTTATGAAAAACGTGTATTCTTACTGCATTTGAATCATTATAACCACATGTAACCACCTGCATATGTGTTTGGAAAAAAAAAGGCTTTGATTTTGCCACCCCATTTGATTTCTTTGCCACCCTAAGAAAATTTCTCTAGATCCGCCCCTGTCTGTTGCATCAGACGCACAGTTGTGCTCCTACGCGTATCACACAGAGGGAAATCATCTCGGTAAGAGGAGATTTGGTTTTATTACGAGTGAAATGTGCGATTGCAATGATATTAACCTCTGCACTGCATAGACGGGGAGGGAAAGGATCGTGTTTGAACTCTGTACGCGATCATTCCCCAGTTTAGGAAAAAAATCCGAATTTATAGAAGAACTTTGATTTTTGGATCGATGGGATTAAGCACCGATTTCAGCCTGTCAACACTAAACGCTTTGTGTTTGGAAGGAACAGAAGCTTCATGCAAAGTGTAGCGAATGAATGAAGCTACTGAGAGTGAAAACTAAGGAGAGGCTCACACAGAACGCAGAGATCGTTTTCCTTTCTCTACATGTAACAGATCAGTCAGAGGAGATGACGATGAAGCGCCTTTAGCAGTCGTGGCAGCGGCTCGCTGTGTGGCCGTGTGAACCTCTTTGGCTGGAAACTGCAGTATTATTTGGCAACTAAGGTGTTGTGACATTTTGAAGCCCCGTGAGTGTGTTTGTGTGTCTGAGGCCTGTCTGTGCTGAAAGGGTAGATAGGTGCCCTCTGGGTAATTAATCCACAGATGCTGACTCCACCGCAGCACCCATGGGCTGATGTCGTCTCTTACACAACACACACACGTTCATGAGCACGTACACCCACACACACACACACACACACACCGTGACCTTTTCTGTACTATCAACAGATACATGTAGGTAACTATATACAATCTGAAAACATGAACACACAAAATACACATCAGTGTACGGCACACGGCATGCAGGCTGAACGACAGCCTCAGGGAGCGCTCCGTTTCTAAATTTGGCACAGATGTGGTCGGACGGGCCGATGATGACGACATCTACCTGTGCTCCAAAAATGGCGGCTCTGAGCAGAGGAGACACATCTGGTTGTTTGTGCGTGGATGGAAATGCGGAATAACGCGAATGCCCTTCTCATAAATAAAGATGACTCTGTTTGGCAGGAAGCGCGCTCGGCTTCGTCGGCTCCATCGCGTCTCACAGACAAACACTTTCTATGTGACGATGTTAACTGTGGCTACACGGAGGAACTAATGACGTAGCTCCAGTACTGCCCTGATCTCTCTGAGCCCGTCACTCCTCTGTTCGCTTTATGATCAATTCCAAACAGACGTCGAGATACGAGGAGAACAGCGTGGATACAATCGTAGTCACAGAGTCTGCGTTCGTGTCCCAGAGGACGTACACATCAGTCTGTAATCTTTCAAAGCTCACCTCTGGTTTATTAAGGTGGACTGGAGGACAGCAGGGATATTGCACGGTGCAGCCTGACACAGTGGATGCAGTGGCAGTGCCCTTTAAAATCAAAGCTTGTGCTGAAGCATTATCTAGGCGGAAACTGTCCGCGGGAGTCGGCACAAGCTTCTGCGACTCTTTGTTTCAATTGATTTTAAGGAGTCCCATGCAAGAAGCGAGATGAGCCTGCAGCCGGGAATGACGTCTGCAGAGATTAACGATGACAGCGGCGTGGCTCAAGCAACAACATCCTCTTTATGCGCTCATTTACACTATGAAATTAGATTCAATCAAAAGAGGAATCAGGAGGTTTACTGAAATCTACACGGGCCGAAAAAGTTTCATCTCAGGTTAAAAGCACAGCAGTAAGATTTCGTGATATGTTCTCACAGCCCGACTCTTAAGAATGACGTGATTTCACAGCACAAACAAGCCGCCAGCAGGTGTGTGTGTCTGTGGTGTCCCTGTGGACCACCCACTAGTGACCAGGGTGCACTCTGTTTTTTACTATGGGAACTTTACATAAAAGTGGCAATCCCATTTAAATAAAACATACCAAATTCATTATAGATTATTATTTTTATCATTTGCATTTCACAACAGTGTTGCTGTAACTCCCCCCTCAGCTTCTTAGTGGGCACAAACACTGCTGGGAATTTAACCCCCCAAAACTCTACTACTCTGAAAATATCATACAATTATTTTCATCGACTTAATAGCTCTGAAATTTACACTTAGTACTTGAAATGCCTGCAATAAAGTCCGTTTTGATTAAAGCTTTGAATTAGCTAAACTTGACCCCCACTAAGACTAATCATACGCACGTTTGCGTCGACTTTTGGTATAAATAAGGCACAAATTTATGATATAAAAATATGAATACACAAATTGAAATCAAAGGGAAAAAAGTAAATACATCTAGTAAACGAGTGATTCGGTACACTAGACTGTGGTCGGCTCAGCTGGTCTCTCGTTCTGCTTCTCAGCTTAGGTATTGTGCAAAATATCTGCAGCGAGAACAGATTTTAGATAGAAGGTACGCTTAAAATAACGGTTCTTAATTAGGATTGAAAAAGATAAGATGTCTCAGCCAACCAACCACCAACAACCAACCAGTTAATTCAAACTTGGCCAGTATGAGAAATGAGTACTATGACATCATGAACACAGCTCAGATCCCACATTTGACCGGCTCTCACATACAAGTCAAATTCCCAAGATCCAATGGCCAAAGTTTAACAGCATCATCAGTACAGGCCACACCCTCGGAGGTTATTGGCTATAATGACGTCAGTGACGGCGTCAAAGACGAACTGGATGTTGTTGGTGTCCGTAGCACAGGTCACGTGGGAGTACACTTCTTTCTTGGGTGACTTGTTCTTGCTCTCATATTGAGACTTGATGTATCCCAGTCCCTCTGTGTAAGTATTTAGACCTGAGGAGACACACACACACACACACACACACACACACACACACACACACACACACAGAGTTAGAAAAACCCCCCCAGTTCAATTCACTTTTATTTATACAGCGCCAAATCACAGCAACAGTCCCCTCAAGGTGCTTCATACTGTAAGGTCGACCTACAATAACACATACAGAGAAAAACCCAACAATCATATGAGCCCCTATGAGCAAGCACTTTGGCGACAGTGGGAAGGAAAAACTCCCTTTTAACAGGAAGAAACCTCCAGCAGAACCAGGCTCAGGGAGGGGCGGGGCCATCTGCTGCGACCGGTTTTGATCTGAACCTTTGTATCCGTGTGCTCCCCTCCATGTTTCCTGAAAACATCACCTTTGACTCTCAGCTCTGTCGGCTGTTGAGCCAAGCTTCAATAAAAATGATGCACGGGCCGCGTTCTCCGACGAGGTGATTTCAGACAGATAAATGATACGTGATGGAAGCTAATATGTCCTGTTATTGCTGGCGCAGACTTCAACTTCCTGAACATTATTAATGTGTTACAGACTTCAGAATGTGACAGATACGAGGCCCTGAAGCTAAAAATAACGGAGCCATTATTCGTACCGTGCATTGATCAATTTACCAGCACTGGCAAATCCACTGTTTTAGCTCAACAGCACTATCAACTGTTCTGCCTTTACGCAAGCATTTGGCAGGTAATCCAGCTTAAATTGGTACAGTGCTTTTAGAATGAGTCAGATCTCACTGATTGGAGCAAATGTTGTTCCAAGTGTCGCTCACATCTATCTGGCTCTCAGCCATTAGCAGCACTGTGGTTCGTCTGTCTGCTTCGGTGGCAACTTCATCAGAACAGGCACAAAGTCTGCAGAGGGGTGAAGAGAGGAGGAGAAGAGGGGCCGAAAACAAGATTGGAATTCTAATTCTCGCTTTCTCACAGTCCCGCTGGCTCGGCCTCTTGCGTTCCCACCATCTTGCTTTGCCTGTGTTGTTATAAATTTCTCACACTCTTGCTCTCTCAGTCTCTGGCATTGCCCCCCCCCCGCCTCACATGTTGTCTTGTCTCTTGTTTCCTCTCTCACTGGAGCTCCTCTCGTGCTCCCACTAACACCCCAGCTTTTATTCCCTGTGAGTCTCTTTGTCTGTATTCAACGTTATGTTCGACTTTCATACTTTCTTAGAAATCAGCACAATTGTGACTTCAAAACTGAGAGCTACATATATGAATGGCCAGGTTTGATTCATTTCACTGTATTTTTGCTCTGCGTGAAATCTCGACATGCTTGTTTTTAATGAAAGAGTAACTTCAGCGAATGATAGCTTGTTGTCTTAAATCATCAACCACATCACCAGCTCTAATATAGGTGCAGCTGGACTGTGGTGACAAAAGAATGGACTTTTACACCATAATGCAGTTATGAAAGGGAAGTCACTTTTTAGTCTGAGTAGCGAATGCTAGCAGCTGTCCACAGATCTCAGGCTCGTTTCAATAAACAGCTGGAGCAGCTGAAGAAGTTTGCCAACGTTTCTGCTCGATTGCTGCTTCGCCTAATTACAAATACGGGTGTGTGTGCGATACTTAATAGCAGCATCTGGTGCTGACAGTTTGAATGTGAAAGTGATTCACCCACAGTTTAAAAAAAGAAATGGACAACAAACCTTTTCCCCTGGTCCTGATTCGGTACAACCATCAAACCCTGGAGGCAGAAATACTGTAGCCAGACTGTGTTAACAGACCTCTCTGCACTGAGCCATACGTGCTATTAATCTCTGTCTCTCTTCCACAGCATGTCTTTATCCTGTCTTCCTTCTCTCTCCCAACCAATCACAGCAGATGGCCCCGCCCCTCCCTGAGCCCGGTTCTGTCGGAGGTTTCTTCCTGTTAAAAGGGAGTTTTTCCTTCCCACTGTCGCCAAAGTGCTGCTCATAGGGGGTCATATGATTGTTGGGTTTTTCTCTGTATGTATTATTGTAGGATCTACCTTACAATATAAAGCGCCTTAAGGCGACTGTTGCTGTGATTTAGCGCTGTGTAAATAAAGTTGAATAGTAAACATATTTTTCCATTTTCCATTCCAGTGTTGACGAATGCTGTAAAGAGCCACCAAGCAACATCTAGCTGGGAACTAATGCTTCTTAAAGCCTGCAGCTCTGATGTCAAGCAGGAACACTGCTGTAGCTGCTGATGTAGTTATCTGAATACGTACTGCATTTGTAGTATTGACTGTACCTGGCAGTGTAACCTGTGGCCTAAGCAGGAGAGGGCAGATTATGACTGAGGCCAGGCTCCACTCTTACAAGTGTGTACTGTCAATATATAGAAAGCACCATATAAAGAGTTCAAATATCGTGACATATTTGATATCTGACCTCCTTTAAAGTCGAGAGATTGATCTGAAGGTCAAAGTTTAGCTATTTAAAACATTGTTTCCTGCTGTGTAAGCAATGATGTAACCTCTGACCTTTTCTTCAAGGTCAAATTTCCATAAAATGTGTCTCATCTTTGAACCTTTTGTTTGTATCGTAACATTTAGGGAATGATGTCGGTATATGGATTTTCTAAATATCACGTTATAGTTTGCGTTCAAATATCTCGTCACCTTTGACCTCTGATCTCACTGTTCCACTTCACAGCTGCCTTTCCTTTACTGCACTGCAAACTTTTTAAACAAAAATAAAATTAATACATAGAAAAGAACGATTCCCTTAAAAGTAAATCCTCGGTGCAGGTTTGGACTCTCGGAAAGCTTCTAGTTCTCGTTTTAGAACCCACGTTTGGCTTTTCTTAACATAACTACACTGCATGAGATGTCACAGTGCAGGGTTGTATGTACCAGTGTACTCAGGGAAGCAGATGGACAGCGGTGACTTGCTGATCTTGCTTTCAAAGAGGTCCTTCTTGTTCAGGAAGAGGATGATGGAGGTTTCCTGAAACCACTTGTTGTTACAGATGGAATCGAACAGCTTGAGAGACTCGTGCATGCGGTTCTGTAGGAGAGACATTAGCACGAGTTAACGGGGCTGTTAAACCTCTAACCACTAACACACTGTAAAAGCACATAACGGAAACACGGGCATATAGTATTCACCTACATGCATACACAAAGCGAAATTAAGAATACCCATATCACATGCACACAATCTTAACACAAAGAGGAATTAAAATTGAATCTAAGAACAGAAGTCCTGGAAGTTCCTCTTGGAAAGTGACACGTATATCTGGGTATGTGTATTTGTATCAACGTATCAGTAATCAACATTATTAGTAATCTAAATAGCAAAGCCATGCTCTTTTAGCCAGTTAGCTTCTATTACACTGAGTAACTAAGCACAAGCACCCACTCTGGGCCCTGCAGAGTGAGGCTTTCAGGAGGAGGTGACTGCACGGGCTGGCAGCATGTATTTGAGGAAAAAGCTGCAGTGACAGTTTGTGGAGGTAATGAAGTGTAAAGGCAGAGAGGAGGAGGAGGAAGAGGAGGCTCAAGTTATTACTGCACTTTGAAACTAAAAGCTTTGCAAGTGTTTTCTGACTATATTTATCTTCTCAGCCAAACAGGAACAATGCATGTGCTTCATAAATGAATCATTAGTATCCACTGTTTGCTTGGCTACTAAAATAAGTAGAAGATGAAACAAAACTGAGGCCTGGATTATTTGTTCATACTCAATAACAAACCCGTTCATGCTACAGTGAAATTGATTCAGAGAAAGAGTTGAAAGCAGTTTCTCTCCAGTTTGATTTCTTTCCTGCTTAGATCAGGACAGGGGAGCAAAAGCAGCTGATTGGATTAGGGAAAAACAGATCTATAGAAAATTAGGAAATTAAGAAGAGCTTTAAAAAGTTACCAGGAAGAAAGAGAGAGGAGAAAGCCAGACAACATTTTTGGATTGAGCGGTTCACAGACACAAAGAGGCGCTGCTTTCAACTCTCAGAGTGTGCGTACACCTATCGGGGTGGTTTCATACCTGTCTGTGGGTGGAGCTTCTGTAGAAGATCTGACTGCTGATTGGTTAGAGAAGACAGTCGATGGCAACAGTGACAGGAGGAGTGGAAGTAGCCAGAGATGCTGCAGGGCGGAGCTTAGAGCAGGAACAGAAAATGCAAGGGACCCCGTCGCCCCAACCCAAGTCCCACTTCTTTTTTAACCCCCCCTCTTCTATCCCACACACACATGCATCCCAAGTGCTAAAAGGAAAGTGTTTAGGCAGGAAGACAGTATCTACATACAGCAGTCGTCTCGTCAAAGGGTGGGGGGATACGCCTGTGTTCGTTAGAGCGTTCCAACAGAAATGAGGAGGTGACACAGAAAAAACACAATGCCAGAGCTGCTGGGGTAGACGCAATAGAACAACAAAGCAACAGTGCTGAGTGTAGCGTGAGCCGTGTCGATGTCTCTCTAACACACTGATGCTTTTTAAAAGGTCAGAAAGCCGGCGAGCGGCTCTTTCAGCTCTTCTCTGTCCTCTGAAACAGCCCACGAATAAATCTCGGCTATAAGAAGTTTTCCAGTTCTACCAATGGCAGCATATCTGCAAGTGTTGAAAGGCTTTAAGAACAATTCACTCAAGCAGTATCTTTGAAGCTGTAATTCACACGTGTCATCTCTTGTTTAAACAGAAGTGTTATAAATGTCATGTGTGTGGGTGATTATGGGATGTATAATGTCAAGGAGTTCATAACAGTGAAATGTGAATGAACCTATTTTGTTTTTTGCCACCATTATTTATTAATATATAATAATACTAATAATAATACTGATAATAACAACACATTGATATAATGTAACAGTTTCTTCCCAAAAGCCATAACCACCCTGAGCTCACACGTGACGACACAGCTCCACCCCCCAATCCAAGGACTTCCCTCTGTACATAAACTACCGTCAATACTGTGCAATAACCCACACTGTAAATATATAACACTTTTATTTGTATATTTGCACACTAACTGTGCACCTCACCCTCCTTTTTTTCCCCACACGTCTGCAGATGTTGTGGATCTCACTGTACATGTGTATAGTGACATTAAAAGACTGAGTCGTGTGACTTTGGCGATCTCTAGTATTCTGGGAGTTCTTGGGAAAACTATTTCAAACGTCATTAAACACAGTTAAATGCAGGCATGTCGTCATGTAGCATGAAACAGCCTTCGAAACAAGTCAGCAGACAGAGCAGTGAGGACTGCAGACGCATGATCTCGGTCTGATAGGGAAAAGAAAAATCTCCCGTCCAGCAAGGATCAGTATAATGGGAAATATTGCCATTCTAATTAAATCCACAGCCTATCAGCGACTTTGATGAACTGCCCAGAAGGGATATGCAGTATGTATCACTCCCATTACTGCCGGGTCGACTGTGTAACATCCTCGATGTGCGCATACGGACGCATCTGCTAGTAAAACTGACAGAGGATGCAGCAGCTCGTTGAAAACTGTTTGGTTCAACAATATTAGTGTTAATTTGAGAATTACGAAAACAAAAACACTCCAGCTCGTGTTGTCTGAACATACGAGCGCTGTTTACCGCTGGATGCCTGGATCTGTCTTGTTGTGTCTTGGGATTTTCAGCTGTCACATCACGTCTCACGTTCATGACATTAGCAATACTGTAAATTTCTGTCAAGCGATCATTAAGTACGACACTTTTGATTGAAACTCCTGTGGCACTGGTGCAGAGGTAACAGAGGCAGCCTTTCACAGTCTTTCGCGGTTTCTACGTCAACAAATCAAAATCACTATCTCGTCGTTGAAAAAGGTCCAGGCTGCTTCTTTCAGTGGGATTTTGCTTCTTCCATACAGGTTTGTAAAGACAAATGCACGACTGTGAAACAGCAAGCTCAAAGCTACGCCTGTTTACAACTGCACCGCTATTTATATGGAGGCACAGAAACAACAGATTTTAAATGCAAGCGGCAAAAACAGGACGAAGCTATTTGTGAGCACATTTTGTGATGGATATTTCCTCTCCTCCAGCGCCCGTCTCCTGGTGCTCCCAGCTCAGAGGGAGCTTGATGACAGCTGCATAAATAGATGAGCACCTGAACACATTTCGACTTCCTGGAATTCTCCCAGGATTCACTTTGTGCTTATAAATAGCAGCGAGTGCTGTGCATTCAAATCAGCTTATTTGTTTTAGGTTACGCGATAGAATCGTTAGGGATCCTCTGTGGTTAATGTCACCACTTCTTTCTTCTCTGCAGTGACGACACTTCACCTGTCCCGGACTCTACAGTCGCCGTGTTGAATCATGTGGAACATTCGCTGTGTCCAAGTTAGAAATTTGTTTATTGTACGTTGCAGGGAAGAATAATTTGCATGGAGAAAAATAACTCGCATGTACCTTTGCATTCAGTTACAACTTTTGTTAAACAAAAAGTCTGAAAACTATTTTCCGTGGGGACGCTGAAGTCCTCACGTATTCTGCAGCAGGAAGTGAGTAAAAGCCCAGAGGATAATGCCACAGAAGTTCATTGTGTAGCACGACGTGTGGTTTACCACAGAGTCAGTCTGTGGGTCCTAATGGGAATGCATTAGGTATTTATATATAACCCTTTCAGACGTGCACAGCTTGATTTCTTCAGACATTTCTCTCCAGCCCTGTCACAAGCTTTATGTCCGCTTACATGTGACAAACATAGATCTATCTTTATACTGGCTGCTTGTCGTGTGCGCCGTGACCTTTGTTTTCCTAAATCCAGAATGCATAAACGTGGGACGGATTCACTGGAGAGAGAGAGAGAGAGCACAGCTGTGAACACGTGTCCTTACCGTGGTCTCGTCCTCATGCAGCACCTGGTCATATCCGCTGAGCGCCACACAGAAAATAATGGCTGTGACATCCTCAAAACAATGAATCCACTTCTTCCTCTCTGACCTTTGACCTCCCACATCAAACAGCCTGATGGACACAAGAGACAAACACGGGAAACAAGATCAGATTTTTTAACACAAACATAATTGAAATCGTCAATTATTACATTTGTACAGAATAGAAATAATAAATTAAATTCAGTCAAGTCAAATTAGAAGGTGATTCAATTTGAAGCTCATTTCGAAGCCTGATTCAATTTGAGAACGACTTCTTAGCAGACGTCCAAACTGACGGAGATCCGGGGAGTAAAGCAGCTTTCAGTCCGTGGGTATAACACAGTCCTAATAACAGGTTTACGTCCACACAGAAGGACTCTGGCCTCACTCCTGGACCTGAAGGTGCTCTGAGGATGTCTGATATTAACAGCGTGCCGAGCGCCGTCACAAAGATCTTCTTGGATTTCCTTCTTTTCTCCTCAGAATCTGATTTTTGAAACAGTTTGTGGTTTAAAGAAACACAGAAACAGTTTTTTAACCTGCCTTATGCTGACATCATTTCCTTATATTGTTATCACTGATGATGATCTGACATGTGACTTTCACTTATTCACGCTCTTCAGATAAACAAAGGAGCTCTTATATTTGCTGTCAGAAGGTTGCTATTAGGATTTCCTCTGCATGAGCGAGGACAGTGTCTCTGCATATGCACACTGTACCTGCTGACTGCGGTGTGTACAGATCAGGGTGTTAGCCTGACGCTAAATCCTATCAGGGTTTTATCACAGTGAGTGAAATGGAGCTTCAGAGTATCTGGATTTGTTTCTCCCGTCTCTCCTCTGCAGCGACAGTTTTCCGGATCGATTACCACAGACACGTGGCAATTTCTGACGCCAGGTTTGATTTTCTGAGGACTGCACTAGAGCTGAAACTGTTGAGGTAGCTCAACATCTGTCACATGTACACAAAAACACACGCTAACCAAAAAACAGGAGTGTGCTGCACTGAAAGTAAGTCAGCTGATGTTGCAAATGACCAGATTCAGATGTGCAATTTTAGAAAAGAACATAACAACCACCCTAAAGGACTTAATCCACAGTGACATGAAGTCAGTTAAGTCTGTGATGGGTATAATGGTAGGTAGGTTCATGGGTTACACCCAGGAGAGGAACACTGTAGCCTCCCACACACTGCCTGACTGCTAGTAACAGCAACTGAGCTGACAATATTTAGGCTTCTTCAACAAAGCACACCCAGCACAACTCCTACACAACAGTGAGAGTGACAGAGGAAAGCATCACTCAGCAGAACGAACTGCACAATATAACCCAAGCAAAAGAAGGAGGAAAAGCAAAACAAGCATTAGCTGCCAAACGTGATGTGCATCCATCCAGAAAAATAATTGGTGTCTATGCTACACGTATTAACCCCTCTGCTGTCTTCAGTTAGGACATGAATGTGTGCTTATACCTGCACACATCCACAGAAGTAGGGCGGAAAATGAGCGATTAGATTAGACGCCAGAACAGGACCCGCCCCTTCTCTTTCCCATAATGCCTCTCCTCTCTGTCATCATTCCCACGGCTCCTTGTTCTAATTGAATCAGAGCTCATTTAAAAGGAAGGGAATCATAAATATAGACACTTGTTTAAAGCATTTAATCTCATTAATTACAGGCTGGAGTTCCTACTGTACGCTTGGATAGAGGAGCAGTAAGAGGCACCGCTGAGAGTAAAGCACCGAGCGCACACATCGGGGCAGCAGTCGCTTTGGATACTGACCTGAAATGAAGGTTTTTGAAGGTAAAGTGTGTCTCGACGATGCCTGTGGTCTTCACTCGGGTCCTCAGGATGTCCTGCTCTGTGGGCTGGTAGTCCGCCGCACCAATTCGATCTAGGCTGTCTAGATAGCTGCACACAGACACACAAAACTCAGAATCTGACACAACTGAAACAACTGTTTGTGTACCCATACAACAAGTGCAGGAAAATACCACGTGTAGATGAGGTCCAAAAACATCAGCGAGCCATTGTTCTCACAAATTTCCCTGAAGTGTCCTTTACATCCACCAGGAGCTCATGTAAGTGGCTCAATGTTGCTGACTGCATTGACAGAGAAGTGAATGGGTTTGTGGTGCTATGGCTTACTTTCAATTTAAGTGTGAATTTGTGTTGCATAATGAGCACAATCTGACACCCACCACTGTAGACCTGTAAATATCTGAGCTAATTCCAGGTGTTTCTGTTCGTTCCCTGCTCCTTCTATGGGAAGTGAGCCTCAAATCAGCACTGTAGCAACAGCAATGTGTCACATGGTTCAATATCTGATTGTAGAAATCTATTTTAGTGGCTCAGAAATGTTGATTAAATTTTGGTTTACTGGATAACAGCAAACTTCTCGCTGCTACACATTAGAGGAATAACGTCTGTCTGAAATACAAAGTTACCACATGGAGCAGCCACTTGGTAACAAGTGAGGAAGGGGAATGGGAGGATTCACTTATGTAATGGAATATCCCTGGAAGAGGGCCTTTATTTTTTAATGTGCACGTATAAATCAAATAATCGTGAACAGCAGAATCCAGAGAATCGTTCTCTCAGTCACTCGAGCTCTCACACTATCTACTGTAGCACACAGCTAAGGGCGACAGAAGGAAGAGCTACAGTTATGTTAGAGTCACTTTGTGATTGTTAGGCTTGCCTTCCTCTTTAACACCTGGATACTGCTCTGGTTCCAGCTAATGTGTACCTTGGAAGGTTTAATCCCTCATTTTTTCCTTTCTTATTTATTCCCTTCTTTAAATTAAGATCAATCTCACCATCGGGGCGAAGGGCACAGACAGTAAGTAACATTTACAAAGGTTATAAAAGTGTTCATGAAGCACCTTCCACAGATGAGTGGTCACAAAGTGCTGGACACAAATAAAGTAAAATAAATAAGAAAATTAAAAGCCATAAACAAGATGCATAATAAATTAAAATCAGTAAAAGTATCAACTGAATACCAAGTTTAAAGTCCACAGAGTCATCTGAATGTAACTGTAATAGGTGACTAGCCCAAAGCCTTGGTGCCACAGATGCATATCTTTAATCTAGAAACTGTTCAAAGTGTTGTTTCAGAGCCGTTAGGAGGATCATTAGTTACTTTTAAAAGACAAAAGCTAGAGAGATGACGAGAAAAAGAAATGGATGGTACACTGTCACAGCTTCAGCGATAAGAACAACTGATTACAGAGAAAGGAATCTGAATTATATTGTGATTATAATGTGAAAGCTGTAAGGAGGACACAAGAAGACTGCATATTTTTATCCTGAGCAAAGATGAAAGTGTGAACAGCTGAGGCTCGATTTATTTCTGAAACTGAAAACAAACAAGCACCACATCCCGAAGATGTGCGCACCATGTTTCTACACAGCATCCGTTGACTGGATTAGTGACTTGGTGTTAAAGCATGTTTCAATTCACAAAATGAAAGGATGCTAATTAGATTACAAGGCAGTCAGTCAAACAAACCAGAGCACTTCATTACAAAGCAATCCAAAGCAGATCAATTATGCCGAGTGGTTCATGCAATTTGTGTGAACCACACAGTATTTCAAACTGAAAAGTCACAAACATTTTGCAAAGAAACAGCAGATTTCCAAGCACGTGGGAAATGTTAATAATGAGCCCAAAGAACTGCGAGGAGCTTAGAAGGTTTACTAAGAAAGAAGGAAAGGTCAGTCAGACTTGCCAAAATTGTTGAGTCTTATGGCTTTGCCATTCGTGACCTTCAGGAGGTCTGACCCTCTCTAACAAGAACACGTCCGCTCCTCCTGTTTGCTGTTTCCATTCTGCTGTTAGGCTTCACAGAAACACCTTTTCACACAAACTCACACTAACACAAATGCCATTATATAATGTACAGAGCTGCAGTCCCACAAAGGTCTCAAACACACAGTAATGTCAACTACATATCACCTTCGGACAGGCAGATGACTTTTTGTAACCTGTGTTAGGCTGTTTTTAGCGGACATACTTCTTGGTACGCTAGGTCAATGAACACCGACCTCAGGAGTACATACAACATTATGGCTTATCACTAAAAGAATGCTTGACCCAAAAGCAACTTTCAACAGACTTGATGCTGATCTGCCACGTCATTGGGCTTTGGCTACTAACTAATGTGTAGCTGGGTAGCTAGCTAATCTAGCAAACCAGACATGATGAGCCCAGCAGATGTTTGGAGGCGTAGGCTTCTATAGAGTTATATTTTACTAAGGGGGGAAATACAGGGTCATTGTTTATTAAATTTCCAGTAAAGTGTTTAATAATTACAACAGTGGTTAACTTAATTAGTGCTGTGCCAAGGAACAATGATCTCTGACACGGTCAGACTGATCGCTAACTGCTAACTGCTCGGGAATCAAGCTGATTTCTACCTTATGTTCCAGTCCAGGCTGGAAAACTACACTGTAAAAAAAAATCCTAAAAAAACAGTAATATTCCGGCAGCTGGGGCGCCAAAATAATACCATAAAATCACAGAAAATAACTTTCCCATGAAAATACGGTTATTTTCAGTAATGACAATACAGTTTGTTGCCCTAATTTTACATGGGATTTTGCCTTTTTCAAGTGCTTTTAAACATTAAATTAGGAACAATTTTATGTGATTAAACAATGAAATTACCTATAAAAAAGGTCAATGAATGCAGCAATATGAATAATAATACTTAAATGTACAGAAATATACAGTTAACAGTTGGTTTAAATAATAATGGATTGCATTCATATAGCGCTTTTTGAGACCCTCAAAGCGCTTTACAATTCCACTTTATAATTCCCCTCTGCCCATCACCAGTAGGTGGTAGGTGAAGTGTCTTGCCCAAGGACACAACGACCGAGAGTGTCCGAGCCGGGGCTCGAACCGGCAACCTTCTGATTACAAGACGAACTCCCAACTCTTGAGCCACGATCGCCCTAAACAGCAATAATAATAATAATGATTATTTGATATAAAAAAAGTTTATACGAATCATTTTATATATTTTTCCATAGCATTACATTTGAATTCAACAGTTCGATCTTTCAAATAACGGACAGATATTTGTGAAATTATGATACATTTGTGAATGTATTTTAATCTAAATATGCATATGTACAAAAAAAATACATTTAACAAACAAGAAAATTAAGTTTTGTTACATTTACAGTGATTTTACGTTAATTTACATTTGAAATGTAAAATCACAGCCTATTTATGTTAATTTAATGATATTCTAGAAGAACAGTACAAAACTGTAAAATACACAGTAAAATACTTTTGTATCACGATTTTTTTTTACAGTGTAGGTAATATGGATAATGGACAAGATTTCCAGCTGTGCTTGATATTCCCCACTGGTTATGATTTGATGTGTATTCTACAGCTAAACGTTTTATTCTGATATATACCTTATCTGTTTCTGAAAATGGCGAGAATCCAATCACGGTTCTTACGTAAAATGGGATTTCAATAATTATCTCTTTCATGTTTGCTGTCATTCCAAATGTGATTAAAGTTGGGGAAAACTAAACTGGGCTAGTTATGTCCATGAAAATGGACGAATAAACCTCTGTGAGTACAACAGCCCGCAGTATTGTTAACAAAGCTATAACACTGAACACTAATTAACTAAAACCGCGATAAAGTGCCATGGAAGAGCTGCATTTCTAAATTGTTTTTGGAGTAATAGCCAACCACAATAACAGGAAACCAACCCGACAGGGACATCTTACACAGAGAGTACGAGAGAGCCAGATATATGGAGTACAGCTGTATCGATCCCCTGCTGTATAAACTCAAGTGCAGTGACTCTACGTGAGCCATTTACTAGTGCAGTGGCTCACTACAGAAACACAATCCATCAAGCGAGAGCCATAAGCAGCCTGTCAGCTCTATACTTACGGGAACACAAAAAGCTTCTCATGTTTACATTAAAGCAACGATTTATTGTATAAACATCACAATACATACAGTACACCCATATACTCTATCTTCAAGTATAAACTAAATAAAATTTGTTATTACCATTGTAACAGTGACACAGAATTTACTATCTCCATGCAGCATTATGTTTTTTTATGGCAAGAGAGGGGTTGGCTTAACCGTCTTAACCCATAGCTGTTGCTAAGGAACCAGCCTTTAGTTGGTTAGATGTGTCCCCTACTGCGATGTCCTGACACATATTTAAAACCAGCACTTTTCTACAGAAGCAGCAGCTACGTGATGCAAACCCATGAAAGCTGGCCACAACATAAAAGTGCTCTGAGTCAACAGAGGAAAAATCCCTGTCATTACTTAGCACGAATGAGAAGAAGACCAGGAAATCACACACACACACACGCACGCGCGCACACACACGCGCCACACACGCACGCTGCAGTAGACAAACCAGCATCACTGTGTATAGCAGTGATCTAATAAATGATCAACATGGCTAAAGCAGCTTTGCATTATGACCCAATAACATGTACAGTGAGTCTAAATAGTCAAATGTAATGCAAGCTGTAGAATCAATATATTGAGCACAAAACAGAGACTGTGACATTTAACAGTAACGTTTATCCAACATCGATGACGGAGTGTTTGTAATAGCTGTGCATTATGCACGAGCTCTGTATTCAAGTCTTTTTAGCCTGATGAACTCAGCCAATACTTACAGCATCCATTTAACTACTTTGCCTGGTATTTGTATGTAATTTCATATGTGCAAGATTGATGTTCACGTTTTGAATGACTGACTGTGTCATAAAGGCAGTGGATGTAAATCACAGTCAGAGTGTATGTGCATTGTGCTAAATAGGTCAGCCCATGCAGGGTACTTGCACAGAGACAGACAGAGAGGTGCTTCAGGCAGGACTTGCTCCTCTCACAATAGACCCTTCTGCTTTCTATGCAATAAAAAGACATTAGATGCAACACACAAAAAAGTACTATTAATATTACTAATAACTGCCAACTTTGGACAGTTTTATAACATTCCCCACATGAGAAATAACATCAAATTTATCTTCTGGTAAGGGTTTTCAATAAAGACACACACACACACACACACACACACACACACACACACACACACACACACACACACAGGTTGAACCTAGTGTGGTCTGATCATGTGATATGTGTCCTATCAGTTCATAGGCTGGTTGCTCTGTTCTGCTCCACAGGCCACAACATAATAGGCAGAGTGCATCAATCTTTAACGTGACATTTAGCGCAGACAAACTACACACACACACACACACACACACACACACACACACACACACACACACACACACACACACACACACACACAGTGGATGTTACTTAAGTTACTGATTACATGTAAATGCTGATAGGAGTATGTTTGTAATCCTTCAAAGGATCCTTCACTTTGCCTCCTCCATTTCTCTCGCTCTCTCGCCGTGCCTTGTGTCCTTTACATGACCTTTTATTACCTTTTCTCTCGCAGCCTGTATCTTTACATGATAACATCCATGTAACTTTCACTGAGTCCTCTGCCACGATCATTTTTTTTGATGTCGTGCTGTAATTTTACTGGATGTAAGAAGCACAATTAAACGACAAACACGGCACTTGAGGGAAATGACTGCTTCTTCTTCCTCTCTACCCCACCCACTCGCTCTCTCTCTCTTCCTACCAACACATGCACTCAGCATAAGATAGACCCAGTAATGGCGATTGACTGTAATAGGCGGGGTATGATTGCATGAATAAACAGTAGTGCGTATGTGTTTAAGTTCACGTGTTGTGTTTAAAGCGGTGTAGCAGCTACTAATGACTCATGTATTCATCTGGTCTCAGTAAATCAGGGATCTGCTGACGCAAACACAAAGACAAATATATTTGCTGTGATGATTTGGTGCATCTGTGGGTATCACTACAAACACTTTGTGTCTACAGCCACCAAAGGGATGGGAATCATGCTTAAACTCAGGGTTCCCCCTACTGAGCCGACAGTCTTATCAAACGGGATTTCTAATTTTTTCCTCGAAATTCACAAAATGCTAAAGTTTACTGTCTGTTGCTTAAAGTTTGAAGCGATTTGCTTTAGTCCAAAGTTACGCAGCAACGTGTGTTCAGCGATCAACTGCAGGCAGCACGCTTCTCAGGTTGTTAACCATGCAAGCTAGCTATAAGCTATTAGCATTAGCCGGAAACGTGCCAGGTGCTGAGGTTTTGCAGACAGTTGACGCAACATTAACTTGTCGGCCGTGTTGTTTGTGTTTGTAATCCTTCAAAGATGTCTGTAATTAAATAAAGATTTCAATGTAAGATGAAGAAAACGAGGTCCAAGTCGCACTGACCTACAGACCACACAGTTCCCCAACCAGTTGGCAAAACCTCCTTGTGATTGCTTTGGCTGCTAGCACACTGCTGTAATTTTGTTTGTTTTGAAAGGAAGTAACGATGCTATCTACAAACACAGGCCAGCTGCTCTTTTCCGAGATGTCGCTGAAAAATGCGACACAAACCGGAAACGGAGCCAAATTTGTGTCCTTTGAAACAACATTCGAATGTCTTGTTTTCCCGTCTGTGGCTCATAGTTAGCAAGTATTTGCAGATAGACATCGAAAACTAAAGAATTACAGCCAAATGTGCCAACGAGTGCAGTCATCGGGTGACGTCTGTTAAACAGTCAGTGATTGCTGCACAGTCTTCATTCACAAAGCGATCTCATTAAGCTAACTTTTGGATCAGATTTAGGTTTTTATTTTTGTTATAATGGATTCAGTACTGATATTGGTAATGTTTCCAGCCTCACAACAAAAACACACAGAAATAAGCACATGGACGTACTACTGTGCTGAATCGTTGAGCTGGTACTCTCGAGCGCGACTGAAGCACTCCTGGATGCCCGAGTCAGACCACAGACGCATCATGGCGGAGAGCAGCTCAGCAGAGTAAGGCTCCGTGTCCTCCATACGACTGACCACATCGCACACCATCTTAGCATCCGCCTGAAAGAAAACACAGCAGGGAGGCAGCTCCAGGTTAGCGCTGTCAGTGGAGAGAAGAGGCTGTGGCATTAGAAGAGCATCATACTGATTATGAGACGCTGGCGTACAACAGTGTAGCACTGTGTAAACAATGTAATCAAACCACCTTTGTGAGAAATATTTAGAATGTAAAAGTTTCAGACGTAGCACGAAATGTGTACACGTGTAACATGTGTGTGTCCAATATTAGCATTAGAGGGCAAGGTGTCTGTGAAGGTTCTCAGTCATCCAGGTCATCGTAGTCTAAGGAGCTTGGAAAGAAAAGCGTCTGGACTTCTTTGAGTTGCTTGAAGACGTTTCACCTCTCATCCGAGAAGCTTCTTCAGTTCTAAGGTCAAATGGTGGAGAGTCCCAGATTTAAACCCTGTGGGAGTTTCCCCCCAAAGAGGGACAAAGGACCCCCTGATGATCCTCTAATCACATGAGCCAAGGCGTGAAAGCGGGTGTGGGTCACAATCAGCCAGAGTTTCGGGTGAGCTCATTGTGAAACCTGGCCCCACCCTATCATGTGATTTCCTGAGGTCAGACGGCCCAGGATGTGAGTGGGCGTTAAGGCGTCTGGGAAGGATCTCAAAACAGGATTATAGATGGCAGACAGTTGGTGTCGTAAACCAACCGATCTACATCGGTCTACATCGGAGAGACCAAACAGCCACTTCACAAGCGCATGGCACAACATAGAAGAGCCACCTCCACAGGACAAGACTCAGCTGTTCATCTGCATCTAAAGGTCAAAGGTCACTCTTTCGAGGATGCCAATGTTCACATTTTGGACAGAGAGGACAGATGGTTTGAAAGAGGAGTGAAAGAAGCATCTATGTCCACTGTGAGCGACCATCTGCCATCTATAATCCAGTTTTGAGTTCCCTCCCCAGACGCCTTAACGCCCACTCACATCCTGGGCCATCTGACCTCAGGAAATCACATGATAGGGTGGGGCCAGGTTTCACAATGAGCTCATCCGAAACCCTGGCTGATTGGGACCCACACCCGCTTTCACACCTTGGCTCATGTGATTAGAGGATCATCAGGGGGTCCTTTGTCCCTCTTTGGGGGGAAACTCCCACTAGGTTTATATCTGGGACTCTCCACCATTTGACCTTAGAACTGAAGAAGCTTCTTGGATGAGAGGTGAAACGTCTTCAAGCAACTCAAAGAAGTCCAGACACTTTTCTTTCCAAGCTCCTTAGACTAATTAGAGGGCAAGCAGAAATAAAAAAATGTCAAGAATATGACAAGAAGGAAGACAAAACAGAGTGACAGCCATTTCTTCTCTTGGTGCAATGTTTCCACAGGAAGTAATGTAAAAACCAGATTAGCACAAAGCTGCAACAACATACAGACAGTCGACTTCAGACATTTGGACTTTATTGGCTAATAACAGCAAATACGAACAAAAAAGACCTCTTTCAACATTTCAGAGCAGCTGGGAGGGACAGAGCTTTTTTAGCCTGTTTGTTTTTAGCTGCAGAGGCCCAAAGAGGCGGTTGTTGTCGTGCAGCTGTGATCTGCTTCCTTCAGGGGCAGAGCCAGCTGATCTGCACTGGCTGCCTCCTGGACAAAGGCGGCAGCTACATCAGCTCCTGGTAACTGATAAAGCTGAAGAGGAGTCGCTGTTTGGGGCATGTGATTACAAATGTCAGCGCCGCGCTCCTAGCTTTGGGTTATACCCAAACTTTATTTCAGCTTGCCAATAAGCTCAGAGTAAAGCAGCTCGGAGATCCACAGCGTTTGATCCCAGCCCCCTCCCGGCCTTCGCTCTTTCATTATTGATTTCTTTTCTCTGCACTTACATGATCGTTGTGCCAGGACGCCCAAGCCCTGACCTTTGGACTCCTTTATCAGCAAAAGAAGCCAGTGTGCACCGTGTAATTGTAACAGAGTGACTGCTGTAACGAATGTCTTTTTGTCTTCAACACACACACACACGCACACATTGCTGTCCTAAACAATAACCTGATTGGGTGATAACTTCATGTTTGCTGAATGATGATGAAGGTTAAAGGTGAAATGCAAGTGAATGAAATTGAAATATTTGATGGGCGTAGACTTTGTTCAGATAAACTGAGCTCTGATCTGTTACCGTCACGTTTCATTTGCTGCACTTTGTTACATTTTGCAGACCATTTGGTATTTTGCACATGTTGAAATCCTCCCTCGCCTGCTGCCAAAGTCCATACCTACAGCATGACGTCATGGTTTCTAGAAAGCTCTAAACAGGCTCATTGTTCTTGAGCTGGTGATGCAACAGTAAAAGTGGCAACATATTCATCAAAAAACAAAGCTGAGTTAATCAAAATAGATACAAACGTATATTCTGTGATATCTACGAGTCACTGTCCCCACAGTGAGGAAAATCAAACATTCAACAATGAAAAATAAAATATGAGTGCAGCTGAGTATCCGAGTTATCACTTCATCTACAAGCATCGTTCGATCGCTGGAACATTACGTCACCAGTTATTAAAGCCGTTCTTCTCTAGACTCAGACAGATGTGACTAACAGATCACAACAGCTGGAAACATCAGCTACTTGAATTTCAAATTCCCTACAAACACACGATCATCTGAGTGCAGACATGAATCAAACTCATGGATATTACACTGACGGTCACACAGGTCTATGGTGCAGCCTGAAAACAGACGTTCGTCCCTTCAGAGTGAAGTTAACACTTTCCAAATTAAACAGATACAGACAAAGGAAGGGACATTTCCTCCTCCTTAATACTTTAATCCTACATTCTTCTGATCTGACTGATTTCATTTCTTACACTCTCTTCTTTTTCTGTTTTCTGTCTCTGAGTCACTGTAAACTGTAATCTCTCACTGACTCTTTAAAAATAAAGAAATCTTAAGATTTCTTTATTTTTCTTTCTTTATTTTATAAAGAAATCTTAAGATTTCTTTATTTTTGGGGCAGGGATAGCTCAGTAGGTAGAGTGGTTGCCCCATGATTGGAAGGTCGGGGGTTCGACTCCACTGAACAGCTACCCTGAGGTACCCCTGAGCAAGGTACCGTCCCTACACGCTGCTCCCCGGGCGCTGCATCGGTGGATGCCCACTGCTTCACTGGGTGAATGGGTTAAATGCAGAGGAGTAATTTCCCTATGGGGACTAACACATACACATTAACATTAAGATCACACTGACCTGGATGTACACTTTTAGATCTACGATGTCTTTAACCATTAATATAAGGTTCATTTGGACTTTTATGAGAGCTGTCCATCAAACCGCCGTGCTGACTAAACGTGAGACGACCTCGGCCCACAGCGGCTGAATTTGAAAGGTGTGGTGTAGTTGTGGTCAGAGAGCCTACCAGCTGAGGCAGACTGTATAATGATGGAACTGCTGGGTTTTCACCGTTTAGTCAGAAAGTAAAACAGGAGATGTGTTTTAATACTATTTTAACAGCCTCACAAAACAACCGAGTGAATGTGCTGACCAGTTACTTACAGACGGGTGGTTACATGTTGGGTCCAACTACAACTTTGTAAATCAGTCAGATTTATCACTCATTGAACTGTGTGAACGCTCTGGCAGCTGTTTGTGTACAGTAGGTAGTAGCGACGCATCCTCACTTCAGTTTCTTCACTCCTTTATTGTTGCTCCATCACTCTGTGGCAGCTCTTCTCTCCTTAAAGCTTTTCTTTAATAAACATGGACACGACCTGCTCTAGTCTCAGTCTCTGCACCGTGTTATTTCTGTCACCACAGAGCGTACACATGACAAGCGTGTTTCTACTCTACAGATTTGTACTGGTTTGTTTCTATGTATCTGCATGCTTTGAGGAAATATGATGTGCATAAACACAAACACACACTCAGGTGCGTGTGATGTTATTAACCCTAAACCTTGATGATGTAGCTTATTTGCAGCGTTGCTTTGCTTCTACTTTATGCTCTTAGCCAGAACCCACCAGGCAGGGATGTAAAATAAAGTTCCTGCGTCTGTTAGCTTCAGTATTTTTACATAAACATGAGCTTAAAATGCTCAGCAGTTCAGTTCATAATGTTAGTTTTGCCTGACGCTCACTGTGTTTCAGTCTTGTAGCTGTCATCAAAGCTCAGACGCTCTGCATCAAAGTAGGCAGTGAGCGTAGTGGTGGGGTGGGCGGAGGTCAAACTCATCTAATAATCAATAAAATGTATTTTGGACTTGATTTGAATTTTCTCAGGTATCCAGAAAATTCAGATTAACTGTTCGACATGTTAGCCGTGTTACATACATATTTATCTTTCAGCTTCTTCCAGGCAACAAACATGGATTCCTCGTATTACTCCGGTGAGCTGTAGAAAACCAGGTTAGTCATAACACGCACTCGAGGAATGAATCATACTTCTACAGTGTCCTTTGTTGAAACAGGGACATGGCTACAGACTGAAGGACACAGTGACCTTTACACTCTCTGAACTCTGTTGGATGTGTACAGACAGACACACACGCAGACACACACACACACACACACACACACACACACACACACACACACACACACACACACACGTGTTGGGGATTTCAGCTACTTTTTTCTCCAGTTAATGACAGTTGATGAAATTGCTTCTTATGCACTCGGGTAGTTTGGGTTACTTTACTCCAAATGCATGTGTGTGTTGCTTTTTATCTATTTACCTGCTCCAAATCCCCACCTAGTCAATGAATAGGCAATCAATGCTGCTGTCATCATCACCGTGATCATTCCCCCAACGGCCTGTATCTCAATCTTGTTACCATGTCCCAGCATTCAATAGCCAATCAGCACAGTTCAGCACTTACTGTTGGCCTTTCACTGCTCACTTACTGCCTTTCATCTACAGCCAAATCATCCCCTGCTACTACATCAGTACGCCCACCCAGTGCAACCCACATACATCTGCTCCGCCCATCTGTGTTCATGTGTGCGTCATAATGTCATGGCTGAAGTGTGCAATAATGAACCTATCATCAGCCAGTCCACTCCATTTCAAGACTTACACACAAACATCACCTATTCTGCCCTTTGCCATTTATTAAGGACTGTGAAGAAAGCCCCTCCCCCCACCCATCAACCACCACTTCCACTTCTGTTCCTTCCTCCACTGACCGCACACACACGTCCTGTTTAAAAGACTAGTTTTAAACAGGACGTGGCCGTCGAGTCTGCTTGTTCTAAGTTACACCACAGACCCAGATATCGATGAGCCCTGCACAAAACTCCATGACATGTAAGAAAAACATCTGAGGATAATAAGATATGAAATATAATATATGGATAATCTTTAAATTCAGGTGTTTTCACTCACAAGTGTGTCAAACTCAGCTCGTAGCCATGCAGTACCTTTACAGACTGAAGTAATTCACATGTGGTGACTTAACAGGACGCCATCATTGTAACAGTCAGTCTGTAAAATGTCGTTCATGATATGTGAGCAACTCAAAGTGCTATTACTGCCAAGTGGACACTTTTAGGAGCCACAGCATCTCGGCCACAGTGGGTCGTCCACTGCGCTGCGTCACAAAGTTCCTGTGGCATATCAGCACAAACACAGTGTGCCAGCAGCTTCATGCATGTGTTTCCATGGCTGAGCACAGGTATCCATATTTTGCAAGTAAGCAGTCCACTGCACCTCGGCACGTCCTGAACTTTACATGTCTTTACATAATAATAAATAATATGCGATCATCTGTCTCACGTGACCTGTATCATTATGTAAATGGTCCCATTCTTTCATTACTCTGCTGTCCAGTGCTGACCTTCATGTGCTTACTGTATCTGCTTACAGCAAAGGTTAGAGGTCAACACGGGCTGTCTAACTGCTCTGGAGCTGCTTAGTCCTGTGTGTGCTGAACTACAGTAGCTACTGTGTGATATTAGACCACAGGGGCCTTCCCTTACTGCACGCATCACTGAGCCTTGGGAGCCTGTGACCCCCGTCACCAGTTGTCCTTTCCCTTGACCACAGAAGAGGGAGGGGCCTGACAGCTGAACGCTCTGCCTGCTATTCTACTTTTAAATACCCTAAGAACCACAAATAAGCCCGCGGTCTGAGAGGGAAGAGTCTTTCTGAGGTGATGTGGTACTACGAGGGCTTTAAGATAAGATGGCCTGATTATTCAAGACCTTGTAAGTGAGAAGAAGGATTTTAAGTTTGGATTCAATAAAGAAAAGCTAACATGGAAGAAAAATGGTCTCTCTTTGGAGTCGTGATCAGTATTACTGCTGTAGCATTTTGGATCAATCGAAGGCTTAAAACGTGATAACAGTGAATTACAACAGTGCAGCTCAGACTGGACTGGTGTAATTCAGCAAGTCTTTATATGACTGCTAAATTTAATTGACTGGGTGGCAAAAATAAACGCCTTTATGTCTAATTCTCTTCCGGTCACGGTGTCAGAAACAGGACCTAAACACGACTTACAGGACATGAGAATATTAATTACATTAATGTATTATGAATGTAATTATTACAATAATTATCTAACTGTATAATCTTCAGTGTGTGTGACTCTGAACATTTTATGACAAATAAAAACGAGAGGAGCAAGCTATGACTCATTTCCGCTGTGACCCTCTGACCCAAACACAGCGTTGGCAGTAACAATGTCCGTGAGCCACATTTACACCCAAGTCTGCTCTTCGGCTGGCCGCGACAGCGTGACACGCTGAACGAGCTCTCTTTAAACCGTTAACCTGAAGCTCTGTCGTCCTCTACTATGAACCAATCCCACTCAGCGGGATTTTATTTGATCTGAACGTGTTTCAGCACAGAGCTGGTCTCTGCTCCAACTCCCTTTTTGCTACTGATGCTCTGTTCTCATCGTCAGCAGCCACATAATGCCTGATATGGACAGAGAGCGAGAGAAGGAGTGTGTATACATCTGGGCACCTGGGTGTGAATGGATACAACTGGTCCCAGTTTCTCTGTATGTGTGTGTTTGTGTGCATGTGTGTGTGTGCATGAGTGTGTGTGTGTACGTGCATGTGTCTGTGTGTGTGTGTGTGCGCATGTGTGTCTGTGTGTGTGCATGAGTGTGTGTGCGTGTGCATGTGTGTGAGTGTGCACGTGTGTGTGTGTGTGTGCATGTGTGTGTGTGCGTGTCTGTGTGTGTGCGTGTGTGCATGTGTGTGAGTGTGCACGTGTGTGCATGTGTGTGTGTGTGCACGTGCGTGTCTGTGTGTGCGCGTGTGTGCATGTGTGTGAGTGTGCATGTGTGTGCATGTGTGTGT